>NC_091979.1:117454179-117576351 GCF_044704955.1 Pristiophorus japonicus
CCAACTTTGTTAGGCTGAGAGGTGATTTAGCCATAATGGACTGGAAACAGTTACTTGAAGATAAATCAGTGTCAGAGCAGTGAGAGGCATTCAAGGAGGAGATCCGGAGGGTTCAGGCGAAACATGTGCCCTTAAAGAAAAAGGGTGGGACTAAGAAATCTAGAACCCCATGGATGTCTAGGGACATACAGGGTAGGATAAAGAAAAAAAGGGAGGTTTATGACAGATACCAAGGGCTAAATACTGCAGAATCTCTAGAGAAGTATAGAAAGTCCAGGGCTGAAATTAAAAAGGATATAAGGAAAGACTGGCGAGTGATACTTAAAGAGTTGATGGTGGATAGGCAATGGCAAACATTTAAAGATCATATGGATGAACTTCAATAATTGTACATCCCTGTCTGGAGTAAAAATAAAAGGGGGAATTTTATAATACATCAGAGGAGGACAAAGGGTTTAATTAGGAGGGGGAAAATAGAGTACGAGAGGAAGCATGCTGGGAACATAAAAACTGACTGCAAAAGCTTCTATAGTTATGTGAAGTTATGTGAAGAGAAAAAGATTAGTGAAAACAAACGTAGGTCCCTTGTAGTCAGATTCAGGCGAATTTATAATGGGGAACAAAGAAATGGCGGACCAGCTAAACAAATACTTTGGTTCTGTCTTCACGGAGGAAGACACAAATAACCTTCCGGAAATACTAGTGGACCGAGGGTCTAGTGAGAAGGAGGAACTGAAGGATATCCTTATTAGGCAGGAAATTGTGTAAGGGAAATTGATGGGATTGAAGGCCGATAAATCCCTGGGGCCTGATAGGCTGCATCCCAGAGTACTTAAGGAAGTGGCCCTAGAAATAGTGGTTGCATTGGTGATCATTTTCCAACAATCTATCGACTCTGGATGAGTTCCTATGGACTGGAGGGTAGCTAATGTAACACCACTTTTTAAAAAGAGAGGGAGAGAGAAAGCGGGTAATTATAGACCGGTTAGCCTGACATCAGTGATGGGGAAAATGTTGGAATCAATTATAAAGGATGAAAGAGCAGCGCATTTGGAAAGCAGTGACAGGATCGGTCCAAGTCAACTTGGATTTATGAAGGGGAAATAATGCATGAGAAATCTTCTGCAATTTTTTGAGGATGTAACTAGTAGAGAGGACAAGGGAGAACCAGTGGATGTGGTGTATTTGGACTTTCAAAAGGCTTTTGACAAGGACCCACAGAAGAGATTGGTGTGCAAAATCAAAGCACATGGTATTGGGGGTAATATAGTGACGTAGATAGAGAACTGATTGGCAAACAGGAAGTTGAGATTCGGGATAAATGGGTCTTTTTCAGAATGGCAGGCAGTGACGAGTGGTGTTCCGCAAGGCTCTTTACAATATGCATCAATGATTTGGATGAAGGAATTGATGGTAATATCTCCAAGTTTGCAGATGACACTAAACTGGATGGTGGTGTGAGCTGTGAAGGGGACGCTAAGAGGCTGCAGGGTGACTTGGACAGGTTAGGTGAGTGGGCAAATGCATGGCAGATGCAGTATAATGTGGATAAATGTGAGGTTATCCACTTTGGGGGCAAAAACGCGAAGACAGAATATTATCTGAATGGTGGCAGATTAGGAAAAGGGGAGGTGCAACGAGACCTGGGTGTCATGGTTCATCAGTCATTGAAAGTTGGCACACAAGTACAGCAGGCAGTAAAGAAGGCAAATGATATGTTGGCCTTCATAGCTAGGGGATTTGAGTATAGGAGCAGGGAGGTCTTACTGCAGTTGTACAGGGCCTTGGTGAGGCCTCACCTGGAATATTGTGTTCAGTTTTGCTCTCCTAATCTGAGGAAGGACGTTCTTGCTATTGAGGGATTGCAGCGAAGGTTCACCAGATTGATTCCCGGGATGGCTGGACTGACATATGAGGAGAGACAGGATCAACTGGGCCTTTTTACATTGGAATTTAGAAGGATGAGAGGGGTTCTCATAGAAACATACAAGATTCTGACGGACGGGACAGGCTCGATGCGTGTAGATTGTTCCCGATGTTGGGGAAGTCCAGATCAAGGGGACACAGTCTTAGGATAAGGGGTAGACCATTTAGGACTGAGATGAGGAGAAACTTTTCACTCAGAGAGTTGTTAACCTGTGGAATTCCCTGCCGCAGAGTGTTGTTGATGCCAGTTCATTGGATATATTCAAGAGGGAGTTAGATATGGCCCAGTTGGCTAAGTGGATCAAGGGGTATGGAGAGAAAACAGGAAAGGGGTACTGAGGGAATGATCAGCCATGATTTTATTGAATGGTGGTGCACGCTCGAAGGGCCAAATGGCCTACTCCTGCATCTATTTTCTATATTCTATGTTTCTATGTAACTGCACTCCAAAAGTATTTAATTGGCTGTAAAGCGCTTTGAGACATCCTGAAGTCATGAAAGGCGCTATATAAATCCAAGTCCTTCTTTTCTTTTCTCTCTCTCCCCTCTGATTTCCTCTTTCTCCCTCCCCCTCCGATCTCCTCTCTCTCTTTCTCTCCCCTCGGATTTCCTCTATCTCTCCCCTCTCCCTCCTCCAATCTCCTCTCTCTCCTCCGATCTCCTCTCTCTCTCACAGCCCCCCCTCCAATCTCCTCTCTCTCCCACCCCTCCCTCCAATCTCCTCTCTCTTCAACCCCTCCATTTCCCTCTCTCTCCCCTTTCAATCCTCTCTCTCCCCCACCACCAAGGGATCCAGTGTCCTTCTCGCACATAGTCGAGGAAAGTGTGGCCTATTGCAGGCCGCAACCGTTGGCTACTGCACGTGGCTTTAGTAAACAACGCACATGGGGATCAGGTGCGCATGCGCAGAAGGCCGCAAAAATGTTTGTGCAGATAATCACTCAAACTACATTATTGCTGTTTGTGGGACCTTTCTGTGCTCAAATGGCTTCCCCGTTTCCCTACATTACAACAGTGATTACAATTCAAAAAGTACTTAATTGGCAGTAAAGTGCTTTGCGGTGTGAAAGGCGCTATATGAATTCAAATTCTTTCTTTCTTTGTCTACACTGCTTCTGTAAACTTACCAAGCTGTAATTACTTCAGAATGTCAGTGGGGGTCCTCCAGCTCCCTTCCCAACCCTCAGTACCATCACATATGATCTTATTGAAACAAAAAAGATTCTGAGCGGGCTGGACAGGGTAGGTGCTGAGAGGATTTTTTACCTCATGGGAGAATCTAGAACTAGGGGGCACAGTTTTGGACTAAGGGGCCGCCCATTTAAGACGGAGATGAGGAGAAATTTCATTTCTCAGAGGGTCGTGAATCTTTGGAGAGCTGTGGCGGCTGAGTGATTGAATATATTCAAGGCTGAGATAGACAGATTCTTGAACTATAGGGGAGCCAAGGGTTATGGGGAACAGGCAGGAAAGTGGAGTTGAGGCCCAGATCAGATCAGCCATGATCTTTATTGAATGGCGGAGCAGGCTCGAAGGGCCGAATGGCCTACTCCTGCTATTTCTTATGTTTCATCCCCTCACTCATGTCGTGTCCCTGCTCCCTCCTTTTCCTACCATTGCTACCCCTACTCACCCTCACTGTATCATTATCTCTTCTCCTTTAAACTATCTACTCAAGTCCTGTATTCCCCCTTGTTGCTCATTCCACCTTCATATTAACCTTCCATTCACTTTCCCTAACGGTGGATGCTAAGAGGTCTTAAAAGGACAAAAATAACAAAATAATGCACAAAGAAGAGAAAAATTTAATTTAGAGTGGGCGAACAATAACATTGGATCTGCTTGTGCATGTGCCATAGGCCAGGAAGGAATTGAAAAATAATCACAAGCTAGGCAGTCTTAAAATGGATGCTATTCACAGCATTGAGCATCAAATACAGCCTTTGCTTCTGAGCAACAACCCTCCAAATTAAAATAAAGATGCTCAAAAATACAAGAGACAATTTGATGGATAAGTTTAATGACGTTACTGTGAGATACTCCATTTTTAATCTGTTCATGTTATACACTTTATTTTCAAGACTATAGTTGAAAGGATTTTGATTCAATATTTTAAGTGATTTAATTGGTTTGTGTTCTTTGTTATCGATAGATTTTATTGACTAATGATTTATTGCTTTGATAAATCCTCAGTAGTTTGTAATTAGTAGTTTTGGTACATACACTATTTGCATTTTATTCACAGATTTCCTACCTGTTCAGTTCTGATTTGCTGCTTTTTATTAATGTGAGTTCAGCCAATTAGCTCAAAGAGTTTTGGATATGTGAGACGTACAGAGTCAAGTTACCAGTTGAAAACTTTTCCCCGTTTACATTTAGAATTTTTCCTTTTTTGAATTGCAGATTTGTTTCATAATTTCCTTACCAAAAATAATGTTGACTATTAAATATAATGTGAGCAAACAGGAAAAAATACAGTGAAACTGAGTTACCTGGAGATGACTGTTTAAATTAAACACTACAGTTAGCCATATTAATAAGATTTATGCTGTTAATTCACAATTTTCAAGTTAGAAGGATAGCTCTGTGATATACTCTGGTATGAAACTCACATTTGTTGAATATGTTATTCAAATAATAAGTTTCCCACTGTCAGCTGCAAAGCTAAATTATGTGTTTAGTTCACTCTCCAAAATTAAGAAAATAGAAACAAAAAGTTTCCTACATTACAACAGTGACTACACTGAAAAGTACTTCACTGGCTATAAAGCACTTTGGAATATCCGGTGGTCGTGAAAAGCGCTATATAAATACAAGTCTTTCTTTTTCTTTTTAAAATGCTAGAACTCTACAGCAGTTTAGTTAGCATCTACAAAAGGAAAAGACGGATTATGATGTTTCCAGAACAGGTTCAGATGAATGGTAGACTCCCAAAATCTCAATGTGTGCTGATTGATTAGCTGTGAATTTCAACATTTTGTTTTTATTCCAGATGTCAATCATTTGAAGTTATTTCCTCTTAAAAAAAACTATTTTTTTTTTATTCGTTCGTGCGATTTGGGCTTCACTGGCAAGGCCAGCATTTATTGGCCAACCCTAATTGTCCTTGAGAAGGTCAAGGTGGTGAGCCGTCTTCTCGAACCGCTGCAGCCCGTGTGGTGAAGGTATTCCCACAGTGCTGTTAAGGAGGGAGTTCTAGGATTTTGGCCCAGCGACAATGAAGGAAAGGCGATATACTTTCAAGTCAGGATGGTGTGTGACTTGGAGGGGAACGTGGAGGTGGTGATGTTCCCATGCACCTGATGTTCGTCCTTCTAGATGGTAGAGGTCGTGGGTTTGGGAGGTGCTGCCGAAGAAGCCTTGGCGAGTTGCTTCAGTGCATCTTGTAGATGATACACACTGCAGCCATGGTGCGCTGGTGGTGGTGGGAGTAAATGTAAATGTTAAGGTGGTGGATGGAGTGCCAATCAAGTGGACTGCTTTGTCCTGGTTGCTGTTGAGCTTCTTGAGTGTTGTCAGAGCTGCACTCATCCAGGCAAGTGGAGAGTATTCCATCACATTCCTGACTTGTGCCTTGTAGATGGTAGAAAGGCTTTGAGGAGTCAGGAGGTGAGACACTCATCGCAGAATACCCAGCCTCTGACCTGCTCTTGTTGCCACAGTATTTATGCAGCTGGTCCAGTTAAGTTTCTGGTCAGTGGTGACCCCCAGGATGTTGATGGTGGGGGATTTGGCGATAGTAATGCCGTTGAATTTCAAGGGGCAGTGGTTAGACTCTTTCTTGTTGAAGTTAGTCATTGCCTGGCACTTGTGTGACGCAAATGTTACTTGTCACTTATTAGCCCAAGCCTGAACTTTGCCCAGGTCTTGCTGCATGCGGGCATGGACTGCTTCATTATCTAAGGAGTTGCGAATGGCACTGAACACTGTGCTGTCATCAGTGAACACCCTCACTCTGACTTTATGATGGAGGGAAGGTCATTGATGAAGCAGCTGAAGATGTGTGGGCCTAGGACACTGCCCTGAGGATCTCCTGCAGCGATGTCCTGGGGCTGTGATGATTTACTTCTAACAACCACAACCATCTTCCTTTGTGCTATGTACGACTCCAGCCAGTGGAGAGTTTTCCCCTCGATTCCCATTGACTTCAGTTTTACCAGGGCTCCTTGATGTCAAGGGCAGTCACTCTTGCCTCACCTCTGGAATTCAGCACTTTTGTCCATGTTTGGACCAATGCTGTAATGAGGTCTAGAGCCAAGTGGTTCTTGCGGAACCCAAACTGAACATCGGTGAGCAGGCGTCGGGGTAGCTCCCCTGCTAAACAGCTCCTCGGCAACTTTCCACCCTCAACCTCTCCCCTCCCACTGTCTAAACTTCCCCAAGCCCCAGCCCTAATAGACCCTAATAGGGCGTCTTAAACACTTAAATCACCACTCTAACCCCAACCCCGAGAAATCCAAAGTTCGGGCCTACCTCAGGCCTCCTGCCACACCGCACATCGGCGACTTGACGCGACTTGGGCCTCCCGGCTGGACCTCCAGCAGCAACTGGACAACTTGGCACAACCTGGGCCTCCCGGCTGGACCTCCTGCGGTGACTCGACACGACCTGGGTCTCCTGGCTGGACCTCCTGTGGTGACCCGCGCAACCTGGGCCTCCTGGCTGGACCTCCTGCGGCAACTGGGCGGCTGCACCTGGCTATCGGGCCTCCACCTCCTCCCCCGCCCCCATCTGGACCTCTCCTTCCCCACTGATGGCCTGGCCTCCTCTCCTCCTCCAGCACGTGATGAGTACAATGGCTGTGACCTCCCCCCGCCCCCCCATTCTGAACCCCAGTGCACCACTGGCCCCTCCAATGCCTCCCCCCAACCAAGCCTTGGACCACCTACCATCAAGGGCACTACCCAGCGCCAAGCCTGCGGCCAACATCTCGCCATAGGCAACTAGGCCCATACAGCAGTGCCTGGTCTCCATTTGTCTTGGATCCTCTTGCCACTGGACCAAGACCTTGCTCAGCACAGCCCGTGTGGTAGCCAATGTGCAACAACCACCCCACATTAAAAGAAATCACGCACAAGCATCTTCCACTCCTCTAACATGAAGTTCAGGACCTGGAACGTCAGGACCCTGATGGACAACCCCAAAAGCGACAGACCGGAACGCCGCACCGCCATAGTTGCCCGGGAACTTAAGACGCTTTAACATCGACATCACCGCCCTAAGCGAGACCCGGTGGTCAGGAGAAGGCCAACTCAAGGTGCAAGGTGGAGGTTACACCTTCTTCTGGAAAGGGAAACCAGAGGCAGAACTCCGCCTCCACGGAGTCGGCTTCGCCATCAAAAACGAGCTGGTCGACCGACTCAAAGACTCCCCCTGCGGGGCTAACAAACGCCCCATGAAGCTTCGACTCACCCTCTCCCGGAACCAGTGCGCCACAGTCATCAGTGCTTACGCCCCAACACTCGATGCAACAGATGAGGCCAAAGAGGGTTTTTACTCCAACCTCGAAAAATCTCTGACCTGCGTCCCCGCGGGCGACAAACTGATCCTCCTTGGCGACTTCAACGCCAGGGTTGGCAAGGACACAAACCTCTGAGGAGGCGTGATTGGCAGAGAGGGGGTAGGGGAAGCCAACTCCAGCGGTACCCTACTCCTGACAAAATGTCTGGAGCATGAACTTGTTATCACCAACACCTTGTTCCGACAGAGGGACCAATACAAGGCATCACCCTCGCTCCAAATACTGGCACCTGCTCGACTATGTCATCGTCAGAGCCAGGGATCGCAAGGATGTACGCATCATCCATGCCATGACAGAAGCTGACGACTGCTGGACAGACCACCACCTAATCCGATCCATCATTGACATCAACAAAGCCCCAAAGCGAAGGGGGAAGCAGAAGCAGTGTCGCAAAAAAATCAATGCCGGGGCACTTAAGGACCCAGCCAAGGGAGCCCTTTACAGTCAGCGCCTCACAGCTAACCTGGCGTGCCTTGATGACCCCGAGACGCAGAATGCCCACAGCGCTTGGTCTGCCCTTCGGGCCTCCATAACCAGTGCCTGCAAAGAGACGCTTGGTCACTCAACCAGGAAACACCAGGACTGGTTTGATGAGAATGATCAGGAGATTCAAGAGCTAATAGATTGCAAGCGCAGGACATTTCTGAGCCTTAAACAGCAACCCAACTCGGGAGCAGCAAAGCAGCATTACAGACGGCTAAAGGCTAAGGTCCAACAAAAAACCCGGGACCTAAAGAACAGGTGGTGGATGGAGAAAGCACAGGAGATACAGCAGCTGGCCGACAACCTTGATGTGCGAGGATTCTTCATCGCAGTCAAGGTCACCTACGGTCCAAACGGGGAAACACTCATCAAGGATACCGAGGCAGTCAGGGCCCGCTGGAAGGAGCACTTCGAAGATCTGCTCAATCGAGACTCTGCCGTTGACTCGAGTGTTCTCGACTCCATCCTACAGCATGCGACCCGCCACCACCTCAGTGAGACCCCAACACTGCACGAGGTAGAAAAAGTCATAAGACAGCTAAAAAATAACAAGACTACAGGAGCGGATGGAATCCCTGCTGAGACACTGAAGTATGGCGGAGATGCACTGCTGGCGCGAATACACGACCTCATCTCTCTCATCTGGAGGGAGGAGAGCATGCCGGGAGATCTTAGAGATGCAGTGATCGTGACCATCTTTAAAAAAGGGGACAAGTCCGACTGCGGCAACTACAGAGGAAAGTCGTCGCTAGAGTCCTCTTCAACCGTCTTCTCCCCATGGCCGAGGAGCTCCACCCAGATCGCAGTGCGGATTTCGTTCACTCCGGGGCACAATGGACATGATTTTTGCAGCGCGACAGCTGCAGGAAAAATGCAGGGAACAGCGCCAGCCCTTATACATGGCCGCCTTGGACCTTACAAAGGCCTTTGACACTGTCAACCGCGAAGGTCTATGGAGCGTCCTCCTCAGTTTCGGACGCCCCCAAAAGTACGTCACCATCCTCCGCCTGCTCCACGATGACATGCAGGCCGTGATCCTTACCAACGGATCCATCACAGACCAAATCCACGTCCGGACCGGGGTCAAGCGGCTGCGTCATTGCCCTAACCCTCTTTTCAATCTTCCTCGTTGCCATGCTCCGCCTCACAGTTGACAAGCTCCCCGCTGGAGTAGAACTAAACTACAGAACCAGTGGGAAGCTGTTCAACCTTTGCCGTCTCCAGGCCAGGTCCAAGAACACTTCAACCTCTGTCGTTGAGCTATAGTACGCGGACGACGCCTGCGTCTGTGCACACACAGAGGCTGAACTCCATGACATAGTCAACGTATTTACCGAGGCGTATGAAAGCATGGGCCTTACGCTAAACATTAGTAAGACAAAGGTCCTCCACCAGATTGTCCTCACCGCACAGCACTACCCCCCAGACATCAAGATCCACGGCGCGGCCCTGGACAACGTGGGCCACTTCCCTTATCTCGGGAGCCTCCTATCAACAAGAGCAGGCATTGACGACGAGATCCAACACCGCCTCCAGTGCGCCAGTGCAGCCTTCAGCCACCTGAGGAAAAGAGTGTTTGAAGACCAGGCCCTCAAGACTGTCACCAAGCTCATGGTCTACAGGGCCGTAGTAATATCCGCCCTCCTGTATGGCTCAGAGATGTGGACCATGTACAGTAGATACCTCAAGTCGCTGGAGAAATACCACCAACGATGTCTCCGCAAGATCCTGCAAATCCCCTGGGAGGACAGACGCAACAACATCAGTGTCCTCGTCCAGGCCAACATCCTCAGCATTGAAGCACTGACCACACTTGATCAGCTCCGCTGGGCAGGCCACATAGTTCGCATGCCAGACACGAGACTCCCAAAGCAAGCGCTCTACTCGGAACTCGTCCACGGCAAACGAGCCAAAGGTGGGCAGAGGAAATGTTACAAGGATACCCTCAAAGCCTCCCTGATAAAGTGCGACATCCCCACTGACACCTGGGAGTCCCTGGCCAAAGACCGCCCTTAGTGGAGGAAGTGCATCCGGGAGGGCGCTGAGCTCGAGTATCATCGCCGACAACATGCAGAAATCAAGCGCAGTCAGCATAAGGAGCGCGTGGCAAACCAGGATCACCGCCTACTCTTCCCTTCAACCACTGTCTGTCCCACCTGTGACAGAGACTGTGGTTCTCATATTGGACTGTACAGCCATCTAAGAAGTCATGCTAAGAGTGGAAGCAAGTTTTCCTTGATTCCGAGGGACTGCCTATGATGATGATGTTGGTGAGTAAGTGCCGTTTGACAACACAATTGATGACACCTTCACTTTGTTGATGATTGAAAGTAGACTGATGGGGCGATAATTGGATGGATTGGTTTTGTCCTGCCTTTTGTGGTCAGGACATATCTGGGCAAATTTCCAAATTGTCGGATAGATGCCAGTGTTGTAGCTGTACTGGGTCAGCTTGACTAGAGGCGCAGCTAGTTTTGGAGCACAAGTCTTCAGCACGACAGCCGGGATGTTGTCGGTGGCCCATAGCCTTTGCTGTATCCAGTGCACTCGGCTGTTTCATAATATCACGTGGAATGAATCGAATTGGCTACAGACTGGTGGGGACCTCAGGAGGACGCTAAGATGGATCATCCACTCGGCATTTCTGGCTAAAGATGGTTCCTAATGTTTCAGCCTTGTCTTTTGCACTCACATGCTGGGCTCCACCACCACTGAAGATGGACATATTCATGGAGCCTCCTCTCGTAGTAGTTGTTGAATGCTCCACCACCATTCACGACTGGATGAGGCAGGACTGCATAGCTTTGATCTGATCTGTTGATTGTGTGATCGCTTAGCTCGGTCTATAGCATGCTGCTTCCACTGTTTAGCATGCATGGTGTCTGGCGTTGCAGTTTTCCCAGGTTGTCACCTTATTTTTAGGTGCTCCTGGCATGCTCTTCTGCACTCCTTATTGAACCAGGGTTGGTCCCTTGGCTTGATGGTAATCGTAGAGTCAGGGATATGCTGGGCCATGCAGTTACAGATTGTGGTGGAATACAATTCTGACGCTGCTGATGACCCACAGCACCTCATGGATGCCCAGTTTTGAGCTGCTAGATCTGTTCTGAATCTATCCCATTTAGCACGGTGGTAGTGCTACACAACACGATGAAGGATATCCTCAGTGTGAGGATGGGACTTTGTTTCCACAATGACTGTCCAGTGGTCACTGCTAACAATTCGGTCATGGACAGATGCATCTGTGACAGGTAGATTGGCGAGGACGAGGTCAAATATGTTTTTCTCTCATGTTAGTTCTCTCACCACTTGCCGCAGGCCCAGTCTGGCAGCTATGTCCTTCAGGAGTCGGCCAGCTCAGTCAGTAATGGTGCTACTGAGTCACTCTTGGTAATGGACATAGACGTACCCCACCCAGAGTACATTCTGTGCCCTTGCTACTTTCAGTGCTTCTTCCAAGTGTTGTTCAACATGAAGGAGTACTGATTCATCAGCTGAGGGAGGGCGGTAGGTCGTAATCAGCGGGAGGTTTCCTTACCTACGCTTGACCTGAAGTCATGAGACTTCATGGGGTCCGATGTAATGTCGGGGACTCCGTGGGACAGGACATACCCAGGAATGGAGGAGTCTGGGACATTGGCTGAAAGGTATGATTCTGTATAACTATATCCTGCTGTTGCTTGATTAGTCTGTGGAACAGCTCTCCAAATTTTGGCACAGCTTCCCAGATGTTCGTAAGGAGAACATACATTAGAACATAAGAAATAGGAGCAGGAGTAGGCCATTTGGCCCCTCGAGTCTGCTCCGCCATTCAATAAGATCATGGCTGATCTGATCATGGACTCAGCTCCACTTCCCTGCCCTCTCGCCGTAACCCTTTACTCCCTTATCGTTCAAAAAATCTGCCTATTTCCGCCTTAAATATATTCAATGACCCAGCCTCCACAGTTCTCTGGAGCAGAGAATTCCACAGATTTACAACCCTCTGAGAGAAGAAATTTCTCATCTCAGTTTTAAATGGGCGGCTCCTTATTCTGAGACTATGTCCACTAGTTTTAGTTTCTCCTATGAGTAGAAATATCCTCTTTGCATCCACCTTGTCGAGCCCCCTCATTATCTTATATGTTTCAAGAAGAATTCTTCTGAACTCCAATATGTATAGGCCCAATCTCCTCATCTCTGGAATCAACCTGGTGAATCTTTTCTGAATAGCCTCCAATGCAAGTACATCCTTCCTTAAATACAGAGACCAAAACTGTACGCAGTACTCTAGGTGTGGTCTTACCAATATCCTGTACAGTTGTAGCTTTTATACTCTATCCCCCTTGCAATAAAGGCCAACATTCCATTTGCCTTCCTGATTACTTGCTGTACCAGCATACTAACTTTTTGTGTTTCATGCACAAGGACCCCCAGGTCCCTCTGTACTGCAACACTTTGCAATTTTCCTCCATTTAAATTGTAATTTGCTTTTCTATTTTTTCTGCCAAAGTGGATAACCTCACATTTTCCCACATTATACTCCAGCTGCCAGATTTTTGCCCGCTCACTTAGCCTGTCTATATCCCTTTGCAGATTATTTGTGTCCTCCTCACAATTTGCTTTCTCACCCATCTTTGTATCATCAGCAAAATTGGCTACATTACACTCGGTCCCTTCATCCAAGTCATTAATATAGATTGTAAATAGAATTTTTTTTTCGGAGTGCAGCGGCAGGTCAGAGTGCAAAGGTAAGAGTTTGCTCAGTGGGAGAGTTTGGGCAAGTGGGAGCAGGAGGTGTTGCTTTGTCTTGTTTTCCCCACCAGTGCTGACTCCCTGACCTGGGGGGAAAAGAAAACGAAGTGTGATGTCACAACAAGAGGGTAAGTGATTGGCTGGTTGATTGGTGAGTAGTTTTTCTTTTTTCCTTATCTTGTCACTAAGAGCCCTTTGGCATTGTTGCCAAATAAGGTTACTTTAAGGGTTAAGTCAAGGCAGGAGAGCCCAGACCCGTGTCATGCTACTCCTGTGCCATGTAGGAAATCAGGGACGCTACCAGTGTCCCTGACGACTATGTGTGCAGGAGGTGTATCCAGCTGCAGCTCCTGTTAGACCGTATGACGGCACTGGAGCTGCGGATGGATTCACTCTGGAGCATGCGCGATGCTGAGGATGTTGTGGATAGCACGTTTAGTGAGTTGGTCACACCGCAGATAAAGGTTACAAAGGCAGATAGGGGATGGGTGACCATCAGGCAGAGCAGGAGTAGGAAGGTAGTGCAGGAATCCCTTGCGGTCATCTCCCTCCAAAACAGATATACCGCTTTGGATATTTTTGGGAGAGATGGCTCACCAGGGGAAGGCAGCAGCAGCCAAGTTCATGGCACCGTGGGTGGCTCTGCTGCACAGAAGGGCAGGAAAAAGAGTCGAAGAGCTATAGTGATAGGGGATTCTATTATAAGGGGGATAGATAGGCGTTTCTGCGGTCGCAACCAAGACTCCAGGATGGTATGTTGCCTCCCTGGTGCAAGGGTCAAGGATATCTCGGAGCGGCTGCAGGGCATTCTGAATGGGGAGGGTGAACAGCCAGGTGTCGTGGTGCATATAGGTACCAACGATATAGGTAAAAAGCGGGCTGAGGCCCTACAAGCTGAATTTAGGGAGCTAGGAGTTAAATTAAAAAGTAGGACCTCAAAAGTAGTAATCTCAGGATTGCTACCAGTGCCATGTGCTAGTCAGAGTAGGAATCGCAGGATAGCTCAGATGAATACGTGGCTTGAGGAGTGGTGCAAGAGGGAGGGATTCAAATTCCTGGGACATTGGAACCGGTTCTGGGGGAGGTGGGACCAGTACAAACCGAAAGGTCTGCACCTGGGCAGGACTGGAACCAATGTCCTAGGTGGAGTGTTTGCTAGTGCTATTGGGGTGGAGTTAAACTAACATGGCAGGGGGATGGGAACCTATGCAGAGAGACAGAGGGAAAT
This sequence comes from Pristiophorus japonicus, assembly GCF_044704955.1. Classification (NCBI taxonomy): domain Eukaryota; kingdom Metazoa; phylum Chordata; class Chondrichthyes; family Pristiophoridae; genus Pristiophorus; species Pristiophorus japonicus. The sequence continues at coordinate 117,468,072 of NC_091979.1, forward strand.
AAAATGGGGGCAGAAGCAAAAGATAGAAAGGAGAATAGTAAAAGTGGAGGGCAGAGAAACCCAAGGCAAAAATCAAAAAGGGCCACATTTCAGCAAAATTCCAAAGGGACAAAGAATTTTAAAAAGACAAGCCTGAAGGCTCTGTGCCTCAATGCGAGAAGTATTCGTAATAAGGTGGATGAATTAACTGCGCAGGCAGCTATTAACGATTATGATATAATTGGGATTACGGATACATGGTTCCAGGCGGGGAACTCAACATCCAGGGGTATTCAACATTCAGGAAGGATAGACAGAAAGGAAAAGGAGGTGGGGTAGCGTTGCGGGTTAAAGAGGAAATTAAAGCAATAGTAAGAAAGGACATTAGCTTGGATGATGTGGAATTTGTATTCGTAGAGCTGCGGAATACCAAAGGGCAGAAAACGCTAGTGGGAGTTGTGTACAGACCACCAAACAGTAGTAGTGAGGTTGGGCATGGCATCAAACAAAAAATTAGGGATGCGTGCAATAAAGGTACAGCAGTTATCATGGGCGACTTTAATTTACATATAGATTGGGTTAACCAAGTTGGTAGCAAATGCGGTGGAGGAGGATTTCCTGGAGTGTATTAGGGATGGCTTTCTTGACAATATGTCGAGGAACCAACTAGAGAGCTGGCCATCCTAGACTGGGTGTTCTGTAATGCGAGAGGACTAATTAGCAATCTTGTTGTGCGAGGCCCCCTGGGGAAGAGTGACCATAATATGGTAGAATTCTTTATTAAGATGGAGAGTGACAGTGTTAATTCAGAGACTAGGGTCTTGAACTTAAGGAAAGGAAACTTCGATGGTATGAGACGTGAATTGGCTAGAATAGACTGGCAAATGATACTTAAAGGGTTGACAGTGGATAGGCAATGGCAGACATTTATAGATTAATTGGATGAACTTCAACAATTGCACATCCCTGTCTGGAGTAAAAATAAAAAGGGGAAGGTGGCTCAACGTGGCTAACAAGGGAAATTAGGGATAGTGTTAAATCCAAGGAAGAGGCATATAAATTGGCGAGAAAAAGCAGCAAACCTGAGGACTGGGAGAAATTTAGAATTCAGCAGAGGAGGACAAAGGGTCTAATTAGGAGGGGGAAAATAAAGTATGAGAGGAAGCTTGCTGGGAACATAAAAACTGACTACAAAAGCTTCTATAGATATGTGAAGAGAAAAAGATTAGTGAAGACTAACGTAGGTCCTTTGCAGACAGAATCAGGTGAATTTATAATGAGGAACATAGAAATGGCAGACCAATTGAACAAATGCTTTGGATCTGTCTTCACTAAGGAAGATACAAATAACCTTCCGGAAATACTAGGGGTTCGAGGGTCTAGCAAAAAGAAGGAACTGAAGGAAATCCTTATTAGTCAGGAATTTGTGTTGGGAAATTGACGGGATTGAAGGCTGATAAATCCCCAGGGCCTGATAGGCTGCATCCCAGAGTACTTAAGGAAGTGGCCCAAGAAATAGTAGATGCATTGGTGATCATTTTCCAACATTCTATTGACTCTGGATCAGTTCCTATGGACTGGAGGGTAGCTAATGTAACACCACTTTTTAAAAAAGGGAGAGAGAAAATGGGGAATTATCGACTGGTTAGCCTGTCATCGGTGGTGGGGAAAATGTTGGAATCAATTATTAAAGATGAAATAGCAGCGCATTTGGAAAGCAGTGACAGGATCGGTCCAAGTCAACTTGGAGTTATGAAAGGGAAATCATGCTCGACAAACCTTCTGGAATTTTTTGAGGGTGTAACTAGTAGAGTGGACAAGGGAGAACCAGTGGATGTGGTGTATTTGGACTTTCAGAAGGCTTTTGACAAGGTCCCACACAAGAGATTGGTGTGCAAAATTAAAGCACATGGTATTGGGGGTACTGTATTGACGTGAATAAAGAACTGGTTGGCAGACAGGAAGCAGAGAGTCGGAATAAACGGGTTATTTTCAGAATGGCAGGCAATGACCAGTGGGGTGTCGTAGGGTTCAGTGCTGGGACCCCAGCTATTTACAATATACATCAATGATTTAGATGAAGGAATTGAATGTAATATCTCCAAGTTTGCAGATGACACTAAGCTGGGTGGTGGTGTGAGCTGTGAGGAGGATGCTAAGAGACTGCAGGGTGACTTGGACTGGTTAGGTGAGTGGGCAAATGCATGGCAGATGCAGTATAATGTGGATAAATGTGAGGTTATCCACTTTGGTGGCAAAATCAGGAAGGCAGAATATTATCTGAATGGTGACAGATTAGGAAAAGGGGAGGTGCAACAAGACCTGGGTGTCATGGTACATCAGTCATTGAAGTTTGACATGCAGGTACAGCAGGCGGTGAAGAAGGCAAATGGCATGTTGGCCTTCATAGCTAGAGGATTTGAGTATAGGAGCAGGGAGGTCTTACTGCAGTTTTACAGAGCCTTGGTGAGGCCACACCTGGAATATTGTGTTCAGTTTTGGTCCCCTAATCTGAGGAAGGTCGTTCTTGCTATTGAGGGAGTACAGCGAAGGTTCACCAGATTGTTTCCTGGGATGGCAGGACTGACATTTGAGGAGAGATTGGATCAACTGGGCTTGTATCCACTGGAGTTTAGAAGAATGAGAGGGGATCTCATACAAACATATAAAATTCTGACAGCATTGGACAGGTTAGAGGCGGGAAGAATGTTCCCGTTGCTGGGGAGTTCCAGAACCAGGGGGTCACAGTCTACGAAAAAGGGGTAAGCCATTTAGGACCGAGATGAGGAGAAACTTCTTCACTCAGCGTGGTTAACCTGTGGAATTCTCTACCGCAGAAAGTTGTTGAGGCCAGTTCGTTAGATCTATTCAAAAGGGAGTTAACATAGAAACATAGAAAATAGGTGCAGGAGTAGGCCATTCGGCCCTTCTAGCCTGCACTGCCATTCAATGAGTTCATGGCTGAACATTCAACTTCAGTACCCCATTCCTGCTTTCTCGCCATACCCCTTGATCCCCCTAGTAGTAATGACCTCATCTAACTCCTTTTTGAATATATTTAGTTAAATATGGCCCTTACGGCCAAAGGGATTAAGGGGTATGGAGAGAAAGCAGAAAAGGGGTACTGAGATTGAATGATCAGCCATGATCTTATTGAATGGCGGTGCAGGCTCGAAGGACCGAATGGCCTGCTCCTGCACCTAATTTCTATGTTTCTAAATAGTTTGGGTCCCAGCACTGAACCCTGTGGCACCCCACTAGTCACTGTTTGCCAACAGGAAAATGATCCATTTACCCCAGCTCTCTGTTTTCTGTTAGTTAGCCAATCCTCTATCCATGCTAATATATTACCCCCAACCCCGTGAGTTTTTATCTTGTGCAGTAACCGCTTATGTGGCACCTTATCGAATGCCTTATCGTAGGACTTTGCAGTGTTTTTAAGGAAGGTGCAGAATGGCCTTAAGTACCGATCAGAAAAACCCTACGTGAAGTTAAGAAAATCGACGCTTAGGTCTGTATTGGAGCTGTTTTTTTGCAGTTTAGTTTTGCTCATAAAGATAGTTTATAATGATCATGTTAAAGTACGTTCCTTTTTCATCTCTTTACATTAAAGATGACTTGTTTTGGTGTTGGCCCCCCCACTCCCCTGCAACCCAGGGCCAAATGGCCCGCCCTACTGCAAACCTGGGCCGATTGGCCCCCCTGCTGCAACCCCAGTCCGATTGCTTTGTTCCCCCCCCCCCTCCCCACCCTCCCGCTGCGATCCCGAATAGATTCCCCCCCCCGCTGCAATCCCAGGCTGAAGGCCCACCCCCCCCTTCCCTCCTGGTCCTGCTGCAATCCCGGGCAATCCCCCCACCCTTCCCCTGCAAGCCATAGCTGTGGATCTTCAACTTGCAGGGGGAGCTTCAGCCCTCAGTGTGTCTCTCGTTACCCTGGCAACCTCAGCTTTTGACGCAGACTTGAAGCTCCACCCCCAGATTTCACTTGGGGTACAGCAGTGCCAAAACGTAATTTTACTTTGGCGAAAGTTGCAACTTTTTTTTCTCGCTGCAATCAGGTACAAAAAACTCGGCTGTTAATCCTCCTGGACACCTGGGGTTGCAGCAGGGGGGCCAATCGGCCCAGGTTTGCAGTAGGGCGGGCCATTTGGCCCTGGGTTGCAGGGGAGTGGGGGGGCCAACACCAAAACATTGAGCTCTAAGAGTTTTAACAAACAGAAAAATAAAATGTTAACAATAATTTATACATTTTAAAACCTGTGAAATAAGGCAAGTTTATTTTTAGACCCTTCAAAACATGTAAATTTATTTTTCAAAAAGTTAAATTTGGTTTTAAATATTTAATTACACGCCATTTTAATTAATTTTAATTGTGATTTTTTATTTATTTATTTTAAGTGTAGATGTATTTTTTTTGGATATTCCCATTCATACTTATGGAGTTTCCATACACACGGAATCCCCATACATATGAATGGGAATCCCCTTCTGTCATTCGTTGGGCTGGCCCACGTGATCCCAGGGGTGCTTACGAACCGCCTGCATCCCTGGGATATATGGGCCTCTTCCTTCATGTACCCGGAGAGGCCCAGGATCGCGAGTCTTTATACCTCTAGGACCACCAAGTACGTGGGCATTTTATTTGCGGTTCAGAGATATTTCCCCGCGGGAAGCCTCTGACCGCAAATTCAGGGCCAAAATTGATATAAAAATACTACTAGGACAGAATCAAATACTTTACCAATCATCTGAAGACACATAATTAAGACTGCAGCCTTTAACTCCAAGGTTTCTTCAATTTTATGCATCTTCTTCAACGTTTTAATTCCTTTTTATGCTGAGTCCAGAGGCCAATTAAGACATTACGTATAAATGTGTTTCTTTCATAAGGGTATTAACATCTTGTGATTCAATTGCCTCAGCTTTATCTAGAAACAACTTGCAATTGATCACCCAGGACATATAAATTGCTAGTATACAAGAAAAATAAATTTTCCTTGGTGGAAAATTCATAGCTCAAAGAATTCAGTTTTAAGAGCATCCATCTTCAATTATCTTCAATTAAAAGTCAACTTCTAATTTAAATTCCAAACACAACCAATATCTCAGACCAAAACCTAAGTAGATAAGAGAGAAATGATCATTCTCTTCCCCTGGATATTATAGTTTATCCATCAGTATTAATGTATACAACATTGTATATTAAATTACTATCTTCTGATGACTCAGAAAAAATGTATTGTACAATTATTTACCTTAAGAATGCTGCAAAGTACACAAAAATATATACAACATAAGTTCTTAATTTGTATGCTAATTTGATGTCTTTGCTATCTATGAATTACGATGTTTTAGATCAACAAATAGATGATAGCTCTCTATAAACTACCTTAATACAGAATATTTTCCATGTATAAAATGCAGTTATATCATTTATATACCAGTGTACAAAGCTTTTATCTCTTCATATCTACAGTTTAACTTTTGATACAACAATTTCTTAAAAGTTTTACGACAGTTGTGATCAAATAATTTCAAAGCAATCTTATCTGGACTGTGGAGACACACACTGATTTAAAACAGATTATTATTTCAGATTAGAACAGAAAGAAATGAGAGATATCCAACTGTCTGTACATAAAATAGTTTTCTCCTGTTAAAAAGAAACAGAATTTTACAGAACTGTTCAGTCACTAAATAGAAGCAGCAGCTACAAAACAGCTACAAAACTGAAATCGAACGTACAATTAAATGACCCACTACCCATTTGAGTACGAGCCATCTTCCTTCCATCTGTGTCATGTACTGGTCTGCCACATACAGATATGGTTGTTACATTAAAAATTAATAGGATGAAAACTACATATTAATGAATAATGCAAACACATGGGGTTTTAAGACAGCACCTATAATTAAGCTTTTAGCAAACTGTAGTTTTGCTTCAAGCATTCATTTTTAATGACAGTTTTCATTGGAATTATACTGATTTCCTCAATTTCCTCAAAAATAGCAAATGTAACCCTGACATATAATATCTTGTAACATTTTAGAATTGTACATAAGTAAATTATCTTTGTTTAAAAAAGGGAAATTAATAGGCTAAAAAAATACCTTTTATAAGACTAAAAAATCTGTAATATAAACCAGTTCCTTGCTGCAAAATCTGTCCATTTATACAGCAAAGATGATTACGCTAAAAAAATATGTTACTCTGAGATTCAAAGATGTGCAGTTACTCTAAAATTGCAAATGATAGGTTAAAGTAACAGCATATATGCAAACTTTGGGGTCTGCAATTAACTTTTTAGTTACCGAGAAAAAAATTACAGATTAAAACATTTTCTAAAGGCAGTTTGAGTGATTCAATTGGATTATATTTTTCAATTAGTAGGTTCTCTTGACTGGTCATTTAGGATTTCTCAATTTCGTATGTTCTTAACAGCCTGGATTTTGGGGGAGAAATAACGATGTGACCATCAACATTCAGTTTTATTAAAGAGTAAATCGGTCAGCAACTTCCAGCAACTGTACATACGCAGTTAAATGCGGAAATTAGGAAGTTGCTGTCCGAGTTTACCTGCTCCTCCAGAAGTTGCGCTATACAGATATCTCGCCGAGAAATTCAACATTCAAATACATGGATCGGCATGAAGTCTGGGTACTTACGTGATGGATGCCCACTAAACACGCCGGAAAAAGTTACGGCTTGCTCATTCCAGTCAAAGTGAATTTTAAACGGTGTGATAAGTCTTAATTACTGCCAAACAGCTTCTCTGGAATTCAAAATTAACTTTTCCAAGTCTCATTCTTTCAGATTTCAATTATGATTGGAGATTTAAAAAAATGTAAACTTTTTTTTTTACTTGTTCTTTGTGTATCTTCTATCTCTCTCTCTCTTAATCCCATCTTTCTTTCTCTCTCATGATTTAGCATTGATATAAATATTCTAACTTACACGTCCTAATTCAGATTCTGCATGTCTTGGTATGGATTCTTCAACCTGATTGGTTCAGGAGACACAAAGTTGCTTGCCCTGTTCACACAGGTCTCAGATCCCCTGTTGAGGGCGCCGCGCTATTTTGGATTTCCAGTGCAAAAGCTAGGGCAAAAATGTACACTGGTGAAATATTGAAACTGTATAATTTTGAATTTATGAAGTGTGACTGACAACTCATGACAAAGGAAGTAATGTAATGTCTACAGGAACTGCTTTACAAAATACTTTTATTGTTCACTATAGATTAATGGATCTCCCAAGGCATTGCTTATGGTGAGTTACGAGTATATGCTGTTTTATGATAGTGGCATTATACCATGCACTATATTGGGCCGAAAATTGTGGCCTTGCCGGGTGCGCACAATGTGCGCACACACCCGGCGAGGCCTCGCAAATGTCGGTTTTCCGACACATCCCCGCTATTTGCCCAACTCTTGCCCAGCGAAGGTCCTTCAAACTCTTACGCCTGGTAAACCAGCATAAAAGTTTTAAAACATAGAAAAATTAAATTTAATCACTTACTTTTATATTAAAAACCCTGTCCATTAAGGTAAGTTTATTTTTAACCCTTTTAAAATACATTAAAAAACATTTCAAAAAATATTTTTTCCCTAAAACTTTTAATTACATTTAATTTCAATTAATTTTAAATATGTGAGATTTTTTTTTAATTTATTGTGTTGTGATTCTTGTTTTGGGGGGTATTCTCATTGATAGCAATGGGAACTCGTAAAAACAGAGCTCCCATTATTATCAATGAGAATACAAGATAGTGATTGGTGGTCACATCCTCCGGGACCACCAAATATTTTCGTTATAAAATTTCGGGTCGGAGGTGTTCGTCCGAAGGAAGCCTCCGACCGCAATTTGCCCCCCATTATAAGAACCACAGATTTAAGGTGAAACTGCGGCCGTTATTTTGCATGCCACAGGAGGAGGGGGAGGGGGGCGCGGGTCGCGGCCCTGCTGCTGGCTCCATCCCGTTGTCTAAAATGAATTTACCTTGATAGAGCTTGTTAAGCCCACTTAGCACTTTTCCTGGGTCAATTAGAGAAAGCTGGTCTGGTGGCGTCCTCAGCCGTTTCTTTAAAGGGACCATGGCCAACTTTCACTTGACATTACTGCCGTCACTATTCTACAGCACTGAAGTGCTGCAACACCGACAATGACTGCATAGAGGCAGAGGGCTACACCCAGGTTCTCCCGTGACTCCCTCCATATGCTTATAGAGGGAGTCACAGCACGCAGGGAGGTCCTCTTCGTTTCTGATGGGCGAAAGACACCTCCCTAGGAAACCAAAACAGTCTAGTTGCACATTGCACAGTAGGGCACAAGCAGTGATGTCATCAGGCGGACCTGGGTGCAGTGGCACAAATTTCAATAATCTCATTAGATCACGAACCGTTCGTACAATTTCATTCTGCAGTGCCTCTCATCACATGCCCATCACTCTGCCTTCCCTACCCTTCACCTGCACATCTTTGCTCACAGCAACATACCTTGCACCTCCACCCATTGCTCTCTATCTATATTATCACATGCCCATCTCACTAGCCACCACTCACACCCATCCTCATGCAATCATACCAACTAGCAACACACAAGGGTCGGCACTTGGGTGTTTTATCCAATGTTTATGTAAAGTTTCGATTAATGTACTGTCAAACATTGAAACCGTTATTTTCAACACTTTCCAGTCTTGGCAGATTCGTGTGCACCTTTGGAAGTGGCATAGTGAGTTGCAATGAATGGTAAGACATAACGGTACCCCCGCAATGGTGATAAGTGTGAAAGGAATGGCTTGGTCATTGTAGGGGTGTTTTATGGTGTTGGCGTGGGATGGTGCCAACCTGGCGCATCATGTGGCAGCCAGGGTGTACAGTGTAAAGTAAAGTAAATCTGGTCTTGATGAGCCCATCCATGGCATCCTGGGTAGCAATGTGGTCGGGTGCTGATGCCCTCTGTCCTGTACAGGCAGACATGTGGAAATTAATAATATTAATGGTTCATAGGTGGGGCTCAGCTGGAGGGTGAGCTAAAGTGAACCAGAGCATGCTGGAGCCAGCGTCCAAGGAGAGAAGAAAGGGAGCAAGTGAAAACCAAACTGAGGGCAAAAATTTAGTGGGGTAAGAGCGCATGCTAGATGACAAATATAAGGCTGTACCTTGGACCAGAGAGCCGAAAAATAAACAAAAGGGCATAACTGGACAAAACAGCATCAAATCAAGGTGCTAAAAACTAGGGAGCAAAATGGTGCAGATTTATGATGAAGTACAAAGTCGGAGATGAGTGAGCACATGGGCTAAATAGGTCACCGACCAGGTTAAAATTGCATGTTGGTTAAAATGAAACAGAGCAGGCTGGGGCAGGAGAGCAAACTGGGGCAGGAGACCATGACAACTGGAAGCAAAATTTATACGTTCACGAATAAAGAATATAGAGTATTTAAATGTGGTCCAGTGACGTAAATGAATTAATTGAATAGCAGGCAGTGAATCAATAAATTAATAGAGCAGTAACCACCAGTGAATTAACACATTAATGGAGCAGCAGACATACCAACAAATCAATAAATTAATGGAGCAGCAGGCAGTACTTAATGGTACAATTGGCATCAATAAATTAATGATTTTATAAAGCAACAAGCAGACCAACAAATCAATAAATTAATGGAGCAGCAACAGCAAATTGACACCCCTTCCTAGTTTTTCCATTGCTGTCTTCTACTCTCGCAGCTGCTAACTGGCTTTTGTCAGTTTCACCAGTAGTGTAATTTTCAAAGCATTATAATTGCTTAAAATGTATTTGCCAACTATAAAGCAGAATTGGAAAATAAAAAATAAATTTTAATTTGTTAATATATGTTCATGCAAATTGGAATCCTGTGCCAGACATTGGACTCCACTCCAATTTTTTAATTAGTTTAAAAACTTGTAATGGATTTTCAAGAGTTTAGTGGGGCTTGAGGAGGAGAGTGGGAGGCCTGAGGTGGTAAGCTTGAGGCCAGCACTTTACCTTTAGGAAAATCAAACAAGGCAGATGGGTTGCTGGTAGGCAGAAGCTCCAAATTGGGTTGCCAGAAAACCTGGTGGGTGGAAAACGGTTCGGTCTCAGTATGAGGCCCAGATTGGATGCTACAATGGGGTTGCTAGTTAGGGAGTAGGCCAGAAAGTGGGTAAGAGGGTCCCAGCTGCTCTTTATTGGATGAAAAACCCTAAAATTGGCTTTTAAACACCCAACATTTTTGGGGGGGGGGGGGGGGGGGTGTGTTTCAACAAAATAGCTGAAAATCAGGCAAAAGGAATGGCAGACAGGTGTGGATTGGGGTTGTGCCACAGTGCTACTGCTAGATGGAGGGTCGGACCTCAGTAATATTTATCCAGCGAGCTGCAGGTTCCAACAGGCTCAGAGGCCAACTTGTTGACAGAAAAGTAGGTTAGAGGGAAAGAGGTGGGTGTGTGACTGAGGGGGGAGGGGAGCAGGAGCAGCAATGGCCCATATTAAATCTTGTGAATCCCAGGGGAGCACTGCTGCTCCTCGGGCCTCTTCGTCTTGCCCGCTACGCTTTACTAAGCACAGCGTCCATGGTGCATGCTCTGTCTGGTAGACTGTTAAAATTGGAGTCCTATGTGTGGCATGAAGCTCCCGCCTAATTCATGTGTGTATCTCTGTCACTCATGCCAACTCTGCAGGTGATATGGCGCAGTGTGTGAAGTGAATGGAGTGGCAAGTCCACTGCTAAGATTTTAATTCCACTACCACCCCATTTCTGCCAGGCAGAGGTAGTTAAAATCATCCCTCCTGTGTGCAATGTCAAGGATGATCAACTCGCGTCAAAGGCAGAGTCTCGGTTAAGGAGATCTTCAAAGTGCTCCTTCCAGTAGGTCCTGACTGCCTTGGCGACCTTAATGGGTGTCTCCCCGTTCTTGGCCAGCAGTGGGGTGGGGCCTTGGGCCATCGGTGGCCTTGACTGCAGTGAAGAATCCTCACACCTCATTGCTGTCGGCCAGCTGCTGAATCTCCTGTGCTTTCTCCACCCACCATCTATTTTTTAGGTCGCAGGTTTTTTGTTGAACCTCGGTCTTAAGCCGTCTGTAAAGCTGCTTTGCTGCTCCTGAGTTGGGTTGTTGTTTTAAGTTCAGAAATGCTCTGCGCTTGCGATTTATTACCTCTTGGATCTCTTGGTCAGTCTCATCAAACCAGTCCTGATGTTTCCTGGTTGAGTGACCGGGCGTCTCTTCGCAGGCACTGATTATGGTGGCCTGAAGGGCAGACCAAGCGCTGTGGGCATTCTGCGTCTCGGGGTCATCAAGGGTCGTCAGGTTAGCAGTGAGGTGCTGGCTGTATAGGGCTCTCTTAGCTAGGTCTTTGAGTGCCCCGGCGTTGATTTTTTTAACCGAGACTGTGTCTTTGATTCGAGTGTCCTCGACTCCATCCTGCAGCATGCTACCCGCCACCATCTCAGCAAAAGCCCAGCCCTGCACGAGGTAGAAAAAGTCATGTGTCAGCTCAAGAACAACAAGGCAACGGGAGCGGATAGAATCCCCGCTGAGGCACTAAAGTATGGCGGAGAGGCACTATTGGCACGTAAGCATGACCTCATCTCTCTCATCTGGAAGGAGGAGAGCATGCCAGGGGATCTCAGAGATGTAGTAATCGTGACCATCTTTAAAAAAGGGGATAAGTTCAACTGCGGCAACTACAGAGGAATCTCTGTTATTAGCCACTGGGAAAGTCATCGCTAGAATCCTCCTCAACCGTCTTTTCCCTGTGGCTGAGGAGCTCCTCCCGGAGTCACAGTGCGGATTCCGTACACTACGGGGCAGGACGGACATGATCTTTACAGCACGACAACTGCAAGAGAAATGCAGGGAACAACACCAACCCTTGTACATGGCCTTCTTTGACCTTACAAAGGCCTTCGACACTGTTAACCACGAGGGACTATGGAGTGTCCTCCTCCGTTTTGGATACGCCCAAAAGTTTGTCGCCATCCTCTGCCTGCTCCACAATGACATGCAAGTCGTGATCTTGACCAATGGATCCATGTCCGGACCGGGGTCAAGCAGGGCTGTGTCATCGCGCCAACCCTCTTCTCAATCTTCCTCGCTGCAATGCTCCACCTCACACTCAACAAACTCCCCGCTGGAGTGGAACTAAACTTCAGAACAAGTGGTAACCTGTTCAACCTTCGTCGTCTCCAGGCCAGATCCAAGACCGTCCCATCCTCTGTCGTCGAGCTACAGTACGCGGACGACACTTGCATCTGCGCACATTCAGAGACTGAACTCCAAGTCATCGTCAACATCTTCACCGAGGCGTATGAAAGCCTGGGCCTTACTCTAAACATCCGTAAGACAAAGGTCCTCCACCAATCTGACCCCACCACACAGCACTGCCCCCCAGTCATCAAGATCCATGGCGTGGCCCTGGAAAATTTTCCATACCTTGGGAGCCTATTATCAGCAAGGGCAGACATCGACGATGACGTTCAACACTGCCTCCAGTGCGCCAATGCAGCCTTCGACGGCCGGAGGAAGAGAGTTTTCGAAGATCAGGCCCTCAAATCTGGTACCAAGCTCATGGTCTACAGGGTTGCAGTGATACCCGCCATCCTGTATGGCTCAGTGACGTGGACCATATATAGTAGACACCTCAAATCGCTGGAGAAATACCACCAACGATGTCTCCGCAAGATCCTGCAAATCTCCTGGGAGGATAGACGCACCAACGTCTGTGTTCTCGATCAGCATCGAAGCACTGACCACATTCGACCAGCTCCATTGGGTGGGCCACGTTGTTCGCATGCCTGACACAAGACTCCCAAATCAAGTGCTATACTCGGAACTCCTACACGGCAAGCAAGCCCCAGGTGGGCAGAGGAAACGTTTCAAGGACACCCTCAAAGCCTCCTTGATAAAATGCAACAATTCCATCGACACCTGGGAGTCCCTGGCCAAAGACCGCCCTAAGTGGAGGGCGCTGAGCACTTCGAGTCTCGTCGCCGAGAGCATGCAGAAAACAAGCGCAGGCAGCAGAAGGAGCGTGCGGCAAACCAGGCTCCCCACCCACCCTTTCCTCCAACGACTGTCTGTCCCACCTGTGACAGAGACTGTAATTCCCGTATTGGACTATTCAGTCATCTAAGAACTCACTTTTAGAGTAGAAGCAAGTCTTCCTCGATTTCGAGGGACTGCCTATGATGATGGTCATCATCAACTAGTAATATATTAAAAGTACTGCATATAGCATAGACTTCCTGTAAATGTCTCATTTATTTCATGTAACATTTTCCCCATCACATTTTGTTGGTAACAATTCCAACAATTCTATTGTTATGAAATGGAATATCCTCTAACTCACTATGAGCAATGCCACAGGAGATCTGCTAGTAATGAGAGAAATGGACTTTAATAATTAAAATCAAATTAAAACTTTAAAAATAACTTATGGGAAAAGTAAGGTGCAAGTTCCAATTTTGTTTACAAAGCCACCCAGTGGCCAGAATGTAGAGTTACAAATTGTGATAAGTTTCAATGGGCAAAAACCATTGTAAATGTGGTAGGAAGAATTTATAATGGTGAAAAGTTGACACAAAACGTACGACAACAATGTGATAGCAAGAAGGGTTCACAGATGCATTATTTTTAACAAGAAATTAATCACTGATAGATATATTAGGTCACTAGTATTAAAACACTCTACCTAAATGCGCGCAGCATTCGAAATAAAGTAAATGAGTTGACGGCACAAATCATTACAAATGTGTATGATTTGGTGGCCATTACAGAAACGTGGTTGCAGGGTGGCCAAGACTGGGAATTAAACATACAGGGGTATCTGACGATTTGGAAAGATAGACAAGAAGGGAAAGGAGGTGGGGTAGCTCTGTTAATAAAGGATGATATCAGGGCAGTTGTGAGAGACGATATTGGCTCTAATGAACAAAATGTTGAATCATTGTGGGAGGAGATTAGAGATAGTAAGGGGAAAAAGGTCACTGGTGGGTGTAGTTTATAGGCACCCAAATAATAACTTCACAGTGGGGAGGGCAATAATCAAGGGAATAATGGAGGCATGTGAAAAAGGAACGGCAGTAATCATGGGGGATTTTAACCTACATATCGATTGGTCAAATCAAATTGCATGGGGTAGCCTGGAGGAGAAATTCATAGAATGCATACGGGATTGTTTCTTAGAACAGTATGTTACAGAACCTACAAGGGAGCAAGCTATCTTAGATCTGGTCCTGTGTAATGAGACAGGAAGAATAAACGATCTCCTAGTAAAAGATCCTCTCGGAATGAGTGATCACAGTATGGTTGAATTTGTAATACAGATTGAGGATGAGGAAGTAGTGTCTCAAATGAGCGTACTATGCTTAAACAAAGGGGACTACAGTGGGATGAGGGCAGAGTTGGCTAAAGTAGACTGGAAACACAGACTAAATGGTGGCACAATTGAGGAACAGTGGAGGACTTTTAAGGAGCTCTTTCATAGTGCTCAACAAAAATATATTCCAGTGAAAAAGAAGGGCGGTAAGAGAAGGGATAACCAGCCGTGGATAACCAAGGAAATAAAGGAGAGTATCAAATTAAAAACCAATGCGTATAAGGTGGCCAAGGTTAGTGGGAAAATAGAAGAGTGGGAAAATTTTAGACGACAGCAAAGAATGACTAAGAAAGCAATAAAGAAAGGAAAGATAGATTACGAAGGTAAACTTGCGCAAAACATAAAAACGGATAGTAAAAGCTCTTATAGATATATAAAACGGAAAAGAGTAACTAAAGTAAATGTTGGTCCCTTAGAAGATGAGAAGGGGGATTTAATAATGGGAAATGTGGAAATGGCTGAGACCTTAAACAATTATTTTGCTTCGGTCTTCACAGTGGAAGACACAAAAACCATGCCATAAATTGCTGGTCACAGGAATGTGGGAAGGGAGGACCTTGAGACAATCACTGTCACTAGGAGGTATAGAATTTACCAATATTTCGCAAAGATTCCAGGTACCTTTCCCCTGCAGAGTAAAAAGAATCCCTTTCTGGGCTTTTAAAATAAGGTTAAAGGGGCAGACGAAGCCTGCGGGGGATAAAAGGGGATGCATTCATGGAGACCCCCCCCAGTGTTTGGACTCATAGGAAAGGGAATTCAAAATGGACCTAAATTACAGAAGCTTGAGATCCCCTAAACATCTATGGGAAGGAGCATATCAATTTTAAGATTCTACAACATTTTGGCTGCGAAAAAGAGTTACCAAATACAGGAGGTGGGGCCAAATTCGTGTATTAAGGATCCCAGGCTGTCTGGGGGAACTATTCACCCCCTAACAGATAATCGAATTACCCAATCAAGCACAATGGAAATCATGGTCAGAAAAACTGGACAATCCTAAAACAATGCAAAACCAGTGATAGCACATTCTCACACCCTAATCGACTGGAACTCGCACAGACTCGAACACAGACACAGACACAAGCAGCCGGAGCTGGGGAGTGAAGAAATGGAGCAGTGAAGGAAACTACTAGAACTCATCAAGAACTGACTGAGCACGAGGCCCACGAAATGGAAGGTTGTCAGCAACCAAACTGACAAACCCGGGCTATCACAACCAGCGAAACGACCAACCAAAACCAACTCAGCAAAAACCGAAGAATCGACATTTATTTCCACTCTACAATCTACTTCTGAACGGCCAACGGGTGAGAAATTACCTAAAAGGACTAACTAAAACCAAAGAAAGTGGGTACTTATCCCATACATCCGAAACGCAACTTACCGCATCAACGGACGCACCCCAACTGAAGACTACGCAGTCCGAAGTCCTCGCCTCCGTCCGGGGTACGGCTCGCCTAGAAGGCCAAGTGCAGCGAACCCCGAAACCACAATTCACCGGCAACTGTCTAAAGGGATTGGTGAGCATAGCCCCTGAACCCTCAGAGCTATAACTTAGTTAGTTAGGGGAATTGGGAGGGGGGAGGCTGGGATAACTTGTGTAAATGTATCTGCATTCTCCTTTTTATCCCATTTAGAGTTTAAGCTGTATTCTTTTCCCCACAGGCTGTAATTTAACATTTTATTCAATCTGTTGTACCCTTCAGTGTGTATTGGTCTGTGTGTGTTATTAAAGGTGTGCCTTTTTACTTCTTTTTAAACACAATAAAGCCATACCTGCTTCCTACCTTGAAACCGATTGTCTGTCCAAGTCTGTCACAGTCCCTTCATAATTCCAGTGTCCAGAACCAAGGGTGTGGGAGCGATTCGGAACCGCTCATATAAGGTCAGGGGTAGTGCTGGACAGGCTAATGGGACTCAAGGTAGACAAGTCCCCTGTTCCTGACGAAATGCATCCCAGGGTATTAAAAGAGATGGCGGAAGTTATAGCAGATGCATTCGTTATAATCTACCAAAATTCTCTGGACTCTGGGGAGGTACTTGCGGATTAGAAAGCAGCTAATGTAACGCCTCTGTTTAAAAAAGGGGGCAGACAAAAGGCAGGTAACTATAGGCCGGTTAGTTTAACATCTGTCGTGGTAAAATGCTTGAAACTATCATTAAGGAAGAAATAGCGGGACATCTAGATAGGAATAGTGCAATCAAGCAGACGCAGCATGGATTCATGAAGGGGAAATCATGTTTAACTAATTTACTGGAATTCTTTGAGGATATAATGAGCATGGTGGATAGAGGTGTACCGATGGATGTGGTGTATTTAGATTTTCAAAAGGCATTCGATAAGGTGCCACACTAAAGGTTACTGCAGAAGATAAAGGTACACGGAGTCAGAGGAAATGTATTAGCATGGATAGAGAATTGGCTGACTAACAGAAAGCAGAGAGTCGGGATAAATGGGTCCTTTTTGGGTTGGAAATCGGTGGTTAGTGGTGTGCCACAGGGATCGGTGCTGGGACCACAACTGTTTACAATATACATAGATGACTTGGAAGAGGGGACAGAGTGTAGTGTAACAAAATTTGCAGATGACACAAAGATTAGTGGGAAAGCAGGTTGTGTAGAGGACACAGAAAGGCTGCAAAGAGATTTAGATAGGTTAAGCGAATGGGCTAAGATTTGGCAGATGGAATACAATGTCGGAAAGTGTGAGGTCATCCACCTTGGGAAAAAAAAACAGTAAAAGGGATTATTATTTGAATGGGGAGAAATTACAACATGCTGCGGTGCAGAGGGACCTGGGGGTCCTTGTGCATGAATCCCAAAAAGTTAGTTTGCAGGTACAGCAGGTAATCAGGAAGGCGAATGGAATGTTGGCCTTCATTGCGAGAGGGATGGAGTACAAAAGCAGGGAGGTCCTTCTGCAACTGTATAGGGTATTGGTGAGGCCGCACCTGGAGTACTGCGTGCAGTTTTGGTCACCTTACTGAAGGAAGGATATACTAGCCTTGGAGGGGGTACAGAGACGATTCACTAGGCTGATTCCAGAGATGAGGGGGTTACCTTATGATGATTGATTGAGTAGACTGGGTCTTTACTCGGAGTTCAGAAGGATGAGGGGTGATCTTACATAAACATTTAAAATAATGAAAGGGATAGACAAGATCGAGGCAGAGAGGTTGTTTCCACTGTCGGGGAGACTAGAACTAGGGGGCACAGCCTCAAAATACGGGGGAGCCAATTTAAAACCGAGTTGAGAAGGAATTTCTTCTCCCAGAGGGTTGTGAATCTGTGGAATTCTCTGCCCAAGGAAGCAGTTGAGGTTAGCTCATTGAATGTATTCAAGTCACAGATAGATAGATTTTTAACCAATAAGGGAATTAAGGGTTACGGGGAGCGGGCGGGTAAGTGGAGCTGAGTCCACGGCCAGATCAGCCATGATCTTGTTAAATGGCGGAGCAGGCTCGAGGGGCTCGATGGCCTACTCCTGTTCCTAATTCTTATGTTCTTATATCATCTTTAATCAGATAATATATAATGTAATCACTTTTCATGCTATACAGTTTTACACACAATGGCCCCTATTTTCGCCACAATTGTGCGCCGTTTTTTGGCGTGAAATACTCTCTTTCCAATTTTCGCCAATGTCTGGATGCCTGCGCCAACTGTGTGTGCCAGTATTTTTACCATAGCATTTTTTGGCACTGACCCGAGTCAAAACGGGATGGGCGCCATTTTTGCTCACTTAGTCGATTTTGGCCGTCCACGATTTTTTTCAGCGTGGCGGACACTGTGAAGTTAAGGAATCGGCGTGGTGCACAAGAGGACAGGACCAAGGCTATAAGATTACAAAATAAAATACTTTTTTTCCCACAGGGAACTCTTTTTGGAGCAAGGAAAGAAGATTTCTGGGCCGAATGAACTGCTTCCCCAGTTGCAATCCCAAGCCATAGGACTGCCCCCATCCCCGCCGTTGGACCCGCTGCAATCCCAGGCCGATTGTGCCCTCACCGCCCACCCTGCGAGTTGAAGTTCGGGAGCGGGAGTGCCATTCGGCCCGGGATTGCAGCGGGTCCAGCCAGGAGGGAGCGGTGGCCGCAGGACCAGCGGGGGGTGAGGTCCTTTGTGGCCCTTTCAGCAGCGGTGGGGTAGCAGTCCTTTCAAGGGAGCGGGCGTCAGCGTCTCTGGTTGCCCTGGCAACTTCAGTTTTAGCGCAGACTTGAAGCTCAACCCCCCCCAGACTAACTTCAGAGAGCGCAGCGCAAATTCAAATATTTCTTTGGCGAAAGTCCTGATTTTTTTTCTGGTTGAACGTACACAAAAAAATCGTACGTTAACATGCACGGGCAAGTGGAAAATAGGGGCCAATAAACGAACTGCAACCGCCCTAAGAAGTGATTATGAAACCACCATCTTACTTTATTACAGTCATCTGAACAGAGATAAGATTACAATATTGTAACCATTCCTTCATCTGTGTTACAATATCAGTGGCGTTTATGGAGCAGCTTTTATTTGGTTTGTTTGTTTTGCTGACAATGTCATGATAGATCAAGACTGGTGCGCTCTATGCACCTGTTGAATAAGAATGTTTAGTGAAGCATGTATGACAGACATACACATTTATTAAATCATAATTTACAGCTGTTTACAGTAAACGTTTCATTTTCCTAGTCAAGTTACTGAAACACGAGTTCTTAACAGCTCCATTCAAAATGATAACACAACTTTACTAAAAAAAAACAAGACATCTTATACACAACAGTGTATTTCCAGCTAATTAGAAGTGATACTGCATAATACCTGTATACATATATTTTGTGAAGTTGCAACATGGTTTGGTAGCTTAAGTTGTTCAGCATCTAAAATTAGAAAGCTCCAAACTTGGTCAGAGTTGTTTAACACCCATACTAGTGCACGTCATTTCAGTAACTTCATTTGGCTCTGCAACACATCACAGCAGTAAATCATTCCATCCCAGGAAGGCAAACTGACACTACCTGAGTCACCCTATTCGACAGATACTGACAGCTGTGGAAGTGTCTGTGACCCAGACTATTCTGGCTTCTAGGTCTGTAAGATGTGTAGTTTAAACTTTAAAACTAGCCTGTGACAAATTATATATTGCTTTCAGGGTTCAGCATACCCAAATTTCTGTGACGTTCAATCATCGCAAAGAACATTTTTTATTAAATCACCCTTGAAGCATACAAGAGTCGCCATTAAAATCATCTGGTTGCTTATAATGCATCACTTTACAATTTAAATAGTATAAATTAAATGCTTCATAGCTAGTCTTTGAATATTAAAAGCTCCACCACACAACTCACATCTGTGACATTAGTGTTATCCGCTTGCCTCATTTGTGGGGTAAATTTAGTATTCAACTGTTTACTGCTGAGCATTCTTATAATACTGAATATTCCAGCATATTTCTCAACTCTTCAAAAACTTTGACACTCACATCCTATCTGCATCCCTATCCTTGCCAACTGTTGTGTTCATACTCTATTTATTTGTTACAACTCACTAGATGGGCATTAGGACCCGGCGGGAGCATTTCACAGTTGCTGTACTCATGCTGGTTCATGCCGGTTTGGGACACCATTTTAAGTTGTATAAAAGCACAGTTAAGTTACTTCACTCCTGGCTCAGTTTGTCAGTTATTTACACGTACACAACACCAACCTTCATTGGCTTCTCATTCCAAAGCTTCATTTTAAAATCCGTGTCCATATCCCTTCATACCGTTACAAGCTCCTTCAAGCTTATTTTCCAATATATGTGCTCCACTCTCAGATTTTGGCCTCCTATGCACCTCTTCATCCATTCACTCCATTTTCAGCAGTAGAACCTTCAGCCATCTTGGCCGCACACTCTGGAACATTCTCCATAAATCCTCCAATTTTCTACCTCTTTCCCCTTTCTCAAAACCTCTTCAGAGCTGATCTCTTTGATCTTGTCTTCAGTTAACACATCTAACTCCTCTACTGCCACTGTTTGGTGTTAGGTTAGTTTCCCTCTGTGAAGCATTTTGGGATATTTTATTAGATGAAAAATGTGATATAAATGCAAGTTGTTGTAGTTCAACAGAGAACTGAATACTGATTAAAATATATAGTGCAGTGGAGTTTTTAACAATTCCCATTCCATCAAGAACATTTAGCATTATCACTAACTTGTTCAAAATAAGAACGAATAGATTAACAAAAGATTGTAAATGAAACATAGAAAATAGGTGCAAGAGTAGGCCATTCGGCCCTTCGAGCCTGCATCACCATTCAATAAGATCATGGCTGATCATTCACCTCAGTACCCCTTTCCTGCTTTCTCTCCATACCCCTTGATCCCTTTAGCCGTAAGGGCCATATCAAGCTCGCTCTTGAATATATCCAATGAACTAGCATCAACAATTCTCTGCGGTAGGGAATTCCACAGGTTAACTATTGTGTTCCAAACACAGATGAGACTGCACACAAGGAGGTTAAAGTAACAGTGACCTCAGCTTTTATTAAGACACTCCAGAGTGAGGAACAGGCCTTAGGAGCCGGCTTATATACAGTGCTCCCAAGGGATGCTGGGATCCCTTGGAACTTCAGGAGATGCACTCCCTGGTGGCGGAACATGGGAGTGCATGCTTTACAGATACACATCGCCAAAGTCAAAGTGAAAACTATTTACAAGGTGAGGCGGTCGGAAGCCTTTCTTTCCCTGGTGGGCTGCCTCGGTACAAATGTCTGTTCTGGTGTGTTTTGCTGTGCCCTTGCTGGGCTGGCGTGTTGTTGGCCCTGCAGGGCTGCTGGGTGAGCCTGGCCTTGCTGGGCTGTTGGGCGTGATGGGTTCGATTTCCTGGTCCGGGGTGGTGTCCTTGATCTTTTGGGTGTGTGCTGTGGGCTCGAAAAAGGTGGTGTCTGCTGTGGGTTGTTCAGGGCAGTCTGTGAACCGCAGCCTTGCTTGGTCCAGGTGCTTTCTGCAAATTTGGCCATTGTCTAGTTTGACTACAAACACCCATCTCCCTTCTTTAGCTATCACCGTGCCCGCGATCCACTTGGACCATGTCCATAGTTTAGCACATACACAGGGTCATTCAGATCAATTTCCCGTGACACAGTGGCGCGACCATCGTTTACATTTTGTTGCTGCCGTCTGCTCTCTACCTGATCATGCAGGTTGGGGTGAACCAGCGAGAGTCTGGTTTTAAGTGTCCTTTTCATAAGTAGCTCAGCCGGGGGCACCGCTGTGAGAGAGTGGGGTCTCATGCGGTAGCTGAGCAGTACTCGGGACAGGCGGGTTTGGAGTGAGCCTTCTGTGACTTGTTTAAGGCTCTGTTTGATTGTTTGTACTGCCCGCTCTGCCTGCCCATTGGAGGCTGGTTTAAACGGGACCGAGGTGACATGTTTGATCCCATTGCGGGTCATGAATTCTTTAAATTCGGCACTGGTGAAACATGGCCCGTTGTCACTGACCAGTATGTCAGGCAGGCCGTGGGTGGCAAACATGGCCCTCAGGCTTTCAATGGTGGCGGTGGCGGTGCTTCCTGACATTATTTCACATTCAATCCATTTTGAAAAAGCATCCACCACCACCAGGAACAGTTTGCCAAGAAACGGGCCTGCATAGTCGACATGGATCCTTGACCATGGTTGGGAGGGCCAGGACCACAAACTTAGTGGTGCCTCTCTAGGCGCGTTGCTCAACTGAGCACACAAGCTGCATTGCCATACACAGGACTCTAAGTTAGAGTCGATACCGGGCCACCACACGTGGGATCTGGCTATCGCTTTCATCATTTACTATACTCGGGTGTGTGCTGTGGAGATCCGAGATGAACGTCTCCCATCCTTTTTGGGTAGCACTCGCGGTTATCCCACAACAGGCAGTCTGCCTGAATGGACAGCTCGTCCTTTCGCCGTTGGAACGGCTTGATTAGCTCTTGCATTTCAACGGGGATGCTGGCCCAGTTCACATGCAGTACACAGTTTTTTACTAGGGACAGCAGAGGATCTTGGCTGGTCCAAATCCTAATCTGGTGGGCCGTGACAGGTGATTTATCATTTTCAAACGCTTCCATGACCATCAACAAGTTTGCAGGCTGCGCCATTTTCGCCGACTGAGAGCATCCGCACAGTTCTCGGTGCCTGGCCTGTGGCGGATGGTATCGTTATACGCTGATAGCGTGAGTGCCCACCTTTGTATGTGGGCTGAGGCATTAGTATTTATCCCCTTGTTTTCAGCGAACAGAGATATGAGGGGCTTGTGATCGGTTTCCAGCTCAAATTTGAGGCCAAACAGGGACTGATGCATTTTCTTTACCCCGAACACACATGCTAATGCCTCTTTCTCAATCATGCTATCGGCTCTCTCGGCCTTAGACAAGCTCCTGGAGGCATAGGCGACAGGTTGCAACTTCCCCGCAACATTAGCTTGTTGTAATACACACCCGACTCCGTACGACGACGCATCACATGCTAGCACAAGTCTTTTACACGGGTTGTACAATACAAGCAGCTTGTTGGAGCATAAAATGTTTCTGGCTTTCTCAAAAGCAATTACTTGGGTTTTTTCCGCATACCCAGTTCTCACCTTTACGCAATAACACATGTAGGGGCTCTAAAAGCGTGCTTAACCCCAGTAGGAAGTTACCAAAATAGTTGAGGAGTCCCAGGAACGACTGCAGCTCCGTGACGTTATGTGGCCTGGGCGCGTTCCTGATAGCCTCTGTCTTGGCGTCTGTGGGCCGAATGCCATCCGCCGCGATCTTTCTCCTAAAAACTCCATTTCTGTTGCCATGAAGATACATTTCGACCTCTTCAGCTGCAGCCCTACGCGATCCAGTCGCTGGAGGACCTCCTCCAGGTTTTGTAAGTGCTCGACGGTTATCCCGACCCGTGACCAATATGTCGTCCTGAAAAACCACCGTGCGTGGTACCGACTCGAGTAGTCTCTCCATGTTTCTCTGGAAGATCGCTGCATACGACCGAATTCCAAACGGGCATCTGTTGTAGATAAACAGTCCCTTGTGCGTGTTGATGCGGGTGGGGCCCTTCGAAGACTCCTCCAGCTCCTGCGTCATGTAAGCCGAAGTAAGGTCGAGCTTGGTGAACGGCTTGCCTCCTGCCAGCATCGCAAATTGGTCGTCTGCCTTAGGTAGCGGGTATTGGTCCTGTAGCGAGAAATGATTAATAGTTACTTTATAATCACTGCAAATCCTGACCGTGCCATCACTTTTGAGTACTGGAACAATCGGGCTGGCCCACTCGCTGAATTCCACTGGGGAGATGATGCCCTCGCGATGCAGCCCGTCCAGCTCGATTTCCATTCTCTTCCTCATCATGTGATGAATGGGTCGTGCCTCTGGGACTAAGTGGATCCGCACCTTTGCCCCGGAAAAGTTTCCAATGCCTGGCTCAAAAAGGGAACGAATTTTGTTAAGAACCTGGGTACATGAGGTCTCATCGACATGTGATAGCGCTTAGATGTCATCCCAGTTCCAGCAGATTTTGCCCAGCCAGCTCCTTCCAAGCAGTGTGGGGCCATCGCCCAGGACAATCCAGAGTGGCAGTTCGTGCACCATTGCTTCGTAGGTGACCTTGACCATGGCTTTGCCCAGGACAGTGATAAGCTCTTTGGTGTACGTTCTCAGTTTCGTGTAGATGGGGCTCAGAGCTGGTCTGAATGCCTTGTTGCACCACAGTCTCTCAAACATCTTTTTACTCATGATGAATTGGCTAGCGCCAGTGTCCAGTTCCATGGCTACGGGTAAACCATTCAATTTTACGTTTAGCATTATAGGTGGACATTTCATCGAAAATGTGTGCACCCCGTGTACTTCAGCATCTGCCCTCTCTCTCTAAGGCTCGAAATTGCGTTGATCCACCATGGACCGTTGGAAGATTTTGCAGAGCTTGCAGCTCGTCTGCAAGCTCGTTGGAGGTGCCCCATTGTTCCACAGCTCTTGCAAACATACCCTTTGAAGCGGCATGAATAGGCTGAATGGAAGCCTCCACAACGCCAACAAGGTGTGAATTGCCTTGCATTCATCCTTTGTTGCGGACTCAAGAGTCATCTGGGTTACCTCAGGCCTGCCGGCAGTTGCAGACTCATGGTTTCTGCCCTGTATATTTCTGCTCGCAAACCCAGTTCCAGTTAATTTATGAACATTGCTAGCACTTGTGTGCTGAGAGATTTGTTTGGTGTTATCACTGGTGGACATAAACGCCTGTGCTATCGCAATGGCCTTACTGAGGGTCGGTGTCTCTACGGTCAAAAGTTTTCGTAGGATGGTCTCGTGGCCAATGCCCAGTACAAAAAAGTCTCTGAGCATTTGCTCCAGGTAGCCATCAAACTCACATTGTCCTGCAAGTCGCCTTAGCTCGGCGACATAGCTCGCCATTTCCTGACCTTCAGATCGCTGGTACATGTAGAACCGATACCTCGCCATCAGCACGCTCTCCCTCGGGTTACGATTCTCCCGAACCAATGTACACAGCTCCTCATACGACTTATCTGTGGGTTTCACCGGAGCCACAAGATTCTTCATGAGACTGTAGGTCGGTGCCCCGCAGACCGTGAGGAGGACCGCTCTCTTTTTTGCAGCGCTTCCTTCTCCGTCCAGCTTATTGGCTACAAAGTACTGGTCTAGCTGTTCGACATAGGCTTCCCAGTCCTCACCCTCCGAGAACTTCTCCAGGGTGCCTACAGTTTGCTGCATATTTGCGTTGGATTCGTATACTCGTCGCCAGTTGTTGAGTTCCTAACACAGATGAGACTGCACACAGGGAGGATAAAGTAACAATGACCTCAGTCTTTATTAAGACACTCCAGAGTGAGTAATAGGCCTTAGGGGCCAGCTTATATGCAGTGCTCCCAAGGGATGCTGGGATCCCTTGGGACTTCAGGGGATGCGCTCCCTGATGGCGGAACATGGATGTGCATGCTTGACAGATACACAACATCGGGAATCTGAGAATAGATTCAGTAGGGAGGGAAGTAAAGCTGGAATTGGAAAGCAAAAATGTAGAAAATGAATTTGAAGGACAGAGAAAACAAGTTGTCAACAAGGAGGTCTGGCTGTACTAACTGGTACATATTTCAATTCAAGAAGTATAGCGAATAAGGCTGATGAGCTCAGCGCACAGATAGACACTTGGGAGTATGATATTATAGCTATTACAGAGACATGGCTAAAAGAGGGGCAGGTATGGCAGCTCAACATTCCTGGTTACAGGATCTTCAGATGGGATAGAGGGGGATAAAAAGGGAGGAGGGTCATGGTATTTATTAAAGAAACTATTACAGCTACGAGGAGGGATGATATGTTAGAGGAATCATCAAATCTTATTAAAGAAGCAGTAGCAGGACATTTGGAAAAGCAACATTCGGTCAGGCAGAGTCAGCATGGATTTATGAAGGGGAAGTCTTGTTTGACAAATTTGCTGAAGTTCTTTGAGGATGTAAAAAACAGGGTGGATAAAGGGGAACCAGTGAATATGGTGTATTTCGACTTCCAGAAGGCATTTGACAAGGTGCCACATGAAAGATTACTGCACAGATAAAAGTTCACATGGTTGGGGGTAATATATTGGCATGGATAGAGGATTGGCTAACGAACAGAAAACAGAGAGTAGGGATAAATGTTTCATTCTCTGGTTGGCAATCAGTGACTAGTGGGGTGCCGCAGGGATCAGTGCTGGGACCCCAACTATTTACAATCTATATTAACGACTTGGAAGAAGGGATCGAGTGTAACGTAGCCAAGTTTGCTGACGATACAAAGATGGGAGGAAAAGCAATGTGTGAGGAGGACACAAACAACCTGCAAAAGGACATAGACAGGCTAAATGAGTGGGCAAAAATTTGGCAGATGGAGTATAATGTTGGAAAGTGTGAGGTCATGCACTTTGGCAGAAAAAAAATCAAAGAGCAAGTTATTGTTTAAATGGAGAAAGATTGCAAAGTGCCACAGTACAGCGGGACCTGGGGGTACTTGTGCATGAAACACAAAAGGATAGTAGGCAGGTACAGCAAGTGATCAGGAAGGCCGATAGTATCTTGGCCTTTATTGCAAAGGGAATGGAGTATAGAAGCAGGGAAGTCTTGCTACAGCTATACAAGCTATTGGTGAGGCCACACCTGGAATACTGCGTACAGTTTTGGTTTCCATATTTACGAAAGGATATACTTGCTTTGGAGGCAGTTCAGAGAAGGTTCACTAGGTTGATTCCGGGGATGAGGGGGTTGACTTATGAGGAAAGGTTGAGTAGGTTGGGCCTCTAATCATTGGAGTTCAGAAGAATGAGAGGTAATCTTATCGAAACGTATAAGATTATGAGGGGGCTTGACAAGGTGGATGCGGAGAGGATGTTTCCACTCATGAGTGTACTATAGATCCCCAAATAGATAGAGGGAGATAGAAGAGCAAATATGCAGGCAAATTTCTGAGAAGTGCAAAAACTATAGGGCAGTAACAGTCGGTGAATTTAACTACCTAATATTAACTGGGATAGAATAAGTATGAAAGGTATAGAGGGTGCAGAATTCCGAAAATGCATTCAATAGAACTTTTTTAGCCAGTATGTAGCAAGCCCAACATGGGAGAGGGCGGTTCTTGATTTAGTTTTGGGGAATGAAGCTGGGCAGGTGGAAGGGGTATCAGTGGGAGAGCATTTAGGTGCTAGTGACCATAATTCAGTTAGATTTAAGGTAGTTATGGAAAAGGACAAGGATAGACCAGGAAAAGTTCTAAATTGGGGAAAAGCCAACTTTGTTAGGCTGAGAGGTGATTTAGCCATAGTGGACTGGAAACAGTTACTTGAAGATAAATCAGTGTCAGAGCAGTGGGAGGCATTCAAGGAGGAGATTCGGAGGGTTCAGGTGAAACATGTGCCCTTAAAGAAAAAGGGTGGGACTAAGAAATCTAGAACCCCATGGATGTTTAGGGACATACAGGGTAGGATAAAGAAAAAAAAGGAGGTTTATGACAGATACCAAGGGCTAAATACTGCAGAATCTCCAGAGAAGTATAGAAAGTCCAGGGCTGAAATTAAAAAGGATATTAGGAAAGACTGGCGAGTGATACTTAAAGGGTTGTTGGTGGATAGGCAATGGCAAACATTTAAAGATCACATGGATGAACTTCAATAATTGTACATCCCTGTCTGGAGTAAAAATAAAAGGGGGAATTTTATAATACATCAGAGGAGGACAAAGGGTTTAATTAGGAGGGGGAAAATAGAGTATGAGAGAAAGCTTGCTGGGAACATAAAAACTGACTGCAAAAGCTTCTATAGTTATGTGAAGTTATGTGAAGAGAAAAAGATTAGTGAAAACAAACGTAGGTCCCTTGCAGTCAGATTCAGGTGAATTTATAATGGGGAACAAAGAAATGGCGGACCAGTTAAACAAATACTTTGGTTCTGTCTTCACGGAGGAAGACACAAGTAACCTTCCGGAAATACTAGTGGACCGAGGGTCTAGTGAGAAGGAGGAACTGAAGGAAATCCTTATTAAACGGGAAATTGTGTTAGGGAAATTGATGGGATTGAAGGCCGATAAATCCCCAGGGCCTGATGGTCTGCATCCCAGAGTACTTAAGGAAGTAGCCCTACAAATAGTGGATGCATTGGTGATCATTTTCCAACAGTCCATCAACTCTGGATCAGTTCCTATGGACTGGAGGGTCGTGAATGTAACACCACTTTTTAAGAAAGGAGGGTGAGAGAAAACGGGTAATTAAAGACCGGTTAGCCTGTCATCAGTAGTGGGGAAAATGTTGAAATCAATTATTAAAGAGAAGTGGCAGCACATTTGGAAAGCAGTGACGGGATCGGTCCAAGTCAGCATGGAATTATGAAAGGGAAATCCTGCTTGACAAATCTAGAATTTTTTGAGGATGTAACTGGTAGAGTGGACAAGGGAAAACCAGTGGATGTGGTGTATTTGGACTTTCAAAAGGCTTTTGACAAGGTCCCACACAAGAGATTGGTGTGCAAAATTAAAGCACATGGTATTGGGGGTAGTGTACTGATGTGGATAGAGAACTGGTTGGCAGACAGGAAGCAGAGAGTCGAGGGTAGAGCTGCAGAACACCAAAGGGCAAAAAACGTTAGTGGGAGTTGTGTACAGACCTCCAAACAGTAGTAGTGATGTTGGGGAGGGCATCAAACAGGAAATTAGGGGTGCGTGCAATAAAGGTGCAGCAGTTATAATGGTGACTTTAATATGCACATAGATTGGGCTAACCAAACTGGAAGCAATACGGTGGAGGAGGATTTTCTGGAGTGCGTAAGGGATGGTTTTTTAGACCAATATGTCGAGGAACCAACTAGGGGGGAGGCCATCTTAGACTGGGTGTTATGTAATGAGAAAGGATTAATTAGCAATCTCGTTGTGCGAGGCCCCTTGGGGAAGAGTGACCATAATATGGTGGAATTCTGCATTAGGATGGAGAATGAAACAGTTAATTCAGAGACCATGGTCCAGAACTTAAAGAAGGCTAACTTTGAAGGTATGAGGCGTGAATTGGCTGAGATGGATTGGCGAATGATACTTAAGGGGTTGACTGTGGATGGGCAATGGCAGACATTTAGAGACCGCATGGATGAACTACAACAATTGTACATTCCTGTCTGGCATAGAAATAAAAAAGGGAAGGTGGCTCAACCGTGGCTATCAAGGGAAATCAGGGATAGTATTAAAGCCAAGGAAGTGGCATACAAATTGGCCAGAAATAGCAGCGAACCTGGGGACTGGGAGAAATTTAGAACTCAGCAGAGGAGGACAAAGGGTTTGATTAGGGCAGGGAAAATGGAGTATGAGAAGAAGCTTGCAGGGAACATTAAGACGGATTGCAAAAGTTTCTATAGATATGTAAAGAGAAAAAGGTTAGTAAAGACAAATGTAGGTCCCCTGCAGTCAGAATCAGGGGAAGTCATAACGGGGAACAAAGAAATGGCGGACCAATTGAACAAGTACTTTGGTTCGGTATTCACGAAGGAGGACACGAACAACCTTCCGGTTATAAAAGGGGTCGGGGGGTCTAGTAAGGAGGAGGAACTGAGGGAAATCCTTATTAGCCGGGAAATTGTGTTGGGGAAATTGATGGGATTGAAGGCCGATAAATCCCCAGGGCCTGATGGACTGCATCCCAGAGTACTTAAGGAGGTGGCCTTGGGAATAGTGGATGCGTTGACAGTCATTTTCCAACATTCCATTGACTCTGGATCAGTTCCTATGGAGTGGAGGGTAGCCAATGTAACCCCACTTTTTAAAAAAGGAGGGAGAGAGAAAACAGGGAATTATAGACCGGTCAGCCTGACATCGGTAGTGGGTAAAATGATGGAATCAATTATTAAGGATGTCATAGCAGTGCATTTGGAAAGAGGTGACATGATAGGTCCAAGTCAGCATGGATTTGTGAAAGGGAAATCATGCTTGACAAATCTTCTGGAATTTTTTGAGGATGTTTCCAGTAGAGTGGATAAGGGAGAACCAGTTGATGTGGTATATTTGGACTTTCAGAAGGCGTTCGACAAGGTCCCACACAAGAGATTGATGTGCAAAGTTAGAGCACATGGGATTGGGGGTAGTGTACTGACATGGATTGAGAACTGGTTGTCAGACAGGAAGCAAAGAGTAGGAGTAAATGGGTACTTTTCAGAATGGCAGGCAGTGACTAGTGGGGTACCGCAAGGTTCTGTGCTGGGGCCCCAGCTGTTTACACTGTACATTAATGATTTAGATGAGGGGATTAAATGTAGTATCTCCAAATTTGCGGATGACACTAAGTTGGGTGGCAGTGTGAGCTGCGAGGAGGATGCTGTGAGGCTGCAGAGCGACTTGGATAGGTTAGGTGAGTGGGCAAATGCATGGCAGATGAAGTATAATGTGGATAAATGTGAGGTTATCCACTTTGGTGGTAAAAACAGAGAGACAGACTATTATCTGAATGGTGACAGATTAGGAAAAGGGGAGGTGCAAAGAGACCTGGGTGTCATGGTACATCAGTCATTGAAGGTTGGCATGCAGGTGCAGCAGGCGGTTAAGAAAGCAAATGGCATGTTGGCCTTCATAGCAAGGGGATTTGAGTACAGGGGCAGGGAGGTGTTGCTACAGTTGTACAGGGCATTGGTGAGGCCACACCTGGAGTATTGTGTACAGTTTTGGTCTCCTAACCTGAGGAAGGACATTCTTGCTATTGAGGGAGTGCAGCGAAGGTTCACCAGACTGATTCCCGGGATGGCGGGACTGACCTATCAAGAAAGACTGGATCAACTGGGCTTGTATTCACTGGAGTTCAGAAGAATGAGAGGGGACCTCATAGAAACGTTTAAAATTCTGACGGGGTTAGACAGGTTAGATGCAGGAAGAATGTTCCCAATGTTGGGGAAGTCCAGAACCAGGGGTCACAGTCTAAGGATAAGGGGTAAGCCATTTAGGACCGAGATGCGGAGGAACTTCTTCACCCAGAGAGTGGTGAACCTGTGGAATTCTCTACCACAGAAAGTTGTTGAGGCCAATTCACTAAATATATTCAAAAAGGAGTTAGATGAGATCCTTACTGCTAGGGGGATCAAGGGGTATGGCGAGAAAGCAGGAATGGGGTACTGAAGTTGAATGTTCAGCCATGAACTCATTGAATGGCAGTGCAGGCTAGAAGGGCCGAATGGCCTACTCCTGCACCTATTTTCTATGTTTCTATGAAATAAACGGGTCCTTCTCAGAATGGTAGGCAGTGACTAGTGGGGTGCCGCTGGGCTCAGTGCTGGGACCCCAGCTAATTACAATATACATCAATGATTTGGATGAGGGAATTGAGTGTAATATCTCCAAGTTTGCAGATGACACTAAGCTGGGTGGCAGTGTGAGCTGTGAGGAGCATGTGAAAAGGATGCAGGGTGACTTGGACAGGTTAGGTGAGGGGGCAAACGCGTGGCAGATGCAGTAAATGTGGATAAATGTGAGGTTATCCACTTTGGTGGCAAAAACATGAAGGCAGAATATTATCTAAATGGCGGTAGATTAGGAAAAGGGGAGATGCAACGAGACCTGGGTGTCATGGTACATCAGTCATTGAAAGTTGGCATGCAGGTACAGCAGGTGGTGAAGAAGGCAAATGGTATGTTGGCCTTCATGGCTAGAGGATTTGAGTATAGGAGCAGGGAGATCTTACTGCAGTTGTACAGGGCCTTAGTGAGGCCTCATCTGGAATACTGTGTTCAGTTTTGGTCTCCTGATCTGAGGAAGGACGTTCTTGCTATTGAGGGAGTGCAACGAAGGTTCACTAGACTGATTCCCGGGATGGCAGGACTAACATATGAGGAGAGACTGGATCGACTGGGCCTGTATTCACTGGAGTTTAGAAGGATGAGACATAGAATCTCATAGAAACATATAAAATTCTGACGGGACTGGACAGGTTAGATGCAGGAAGAATGTTCCCGATCTTGGGGAAGTCCAGAACCAGGGAACATAGTCGAAGGAGAAGGGGTAAGCCATTTAGTTCTGAGATGAGGAGAAACTTCTTCACTCACCGAGAGTTGTTAACCTGTGGAATTCCCTACCGCAGAGAGTTGTTGATGCCAAGAGAGAGTTAGATATGGCCCATACGGCTAAAGGGATCAAGGGGTATGGAGAGAAAGCGGGAAAGGGGTACTGAGGTGAATGATCAGCCATGATCTTATTGAATGGTGGTGCAGGCTTGAAAGGCCAAATGGCCTACTCCTGCACCTATTTTCTATGTTTCTATGTTTCTATATTTCAAAGAGAGCATGAAAAATTCTTGGCAAGTAAAATCAAGGAAAACCCAAAGATGTTTTATAAATATATTAGGAGCAAGAGGATAACGAAAGAAAGGGTAGGGCCTTTTAGAGACCATGAGGGTAATCTGTGTGTGGAGGTGGAAGATATGGGTATGGTTCTTAATGAATACTTTGCATCTGTTTTCACAAAAGGGGCGATGCAGACACTGCTATCGAAGAGGAGGAGTGTGAAATATTAGATAAAATAAAGATAGGGAGAGAGGAGGTATTAAGAGGTTTAGCAGCTTTGAAAGTGGAGCTTTGACCAGGCCCGAATGAAATGTATCACGGCTATTAAGCGAAGCAAAAGAGGAAATAGCAGAGGCTTTGACCATCATTTTCCAATCCTCTCTGGCTTCAGGTGTGGTGCCAGAGGACTGGAGGATTGCTAATGTTGTACTTTTGTTTAAGAAGGGAGAAAGGGATAGACCGAGTAATTACAGGCCAGTCAGCCTAACCTTAGAAGTGGGAAAATTATTGGAAAAAGTCCAGAAGGACAGGATAAATCTTCATTTAGAAAGACACGAATTAATCAAGGACAGTCAGCACAGATTTGTTGAGGGAAGTTCGTGTCTGACTAATTTAATTGCATTTTCTGAGGAGGTAACCGGGACGGCCGATGAGGGAAAAGCGTATGATATGGTGTATATGGATTTTAGCAAAACGTTTAATAAGGTCCCACATGGCAGACTAGTCACGAATGTAAAAGCCCATGGGATCCAGGGGAAAGTGGCAAGTTGGATCCAAAATTGGCTCAGAAGCAGGAAGCAAAGGGTAATGGTTGATAGGTGTTTCTGTGACTGGAAGGATGTTTCCAGTGGGGTTCTGCAATGCTCAGTGCTGGGTCCCTTGCTTTTTGTGGTAAACATCAGTGATCTAGACTTGAATATAGGGAGTATGATTCAGAAGTTTGCAGGTTACTAAAATTGGCTGTTTGGTTGATAATGAAGAAGAAAGCTGCGGACTGCAAAAAGATATCAACTGGTCAAGTGGGCAGAACAGTGGCAAATGGAATTTAATTCAGAGAAGTGTGAGGTAATGCATTTGGGGAGTGCTAACAAGGAAAGGGAATATAGATTAAATGGTAGGACAGAGAAGTATAGAGGAACAAAGGGACCTTGGAGTGCATGTCCACAGATCTCTGAAGGCAGTAGCCAGGTAGATAAGGTGGTTAAGAATGCATATGGAATACTTGCCTTTATTAGTCAAGGCATGGAATACAAGAGCAGGGGGTTTATGCTTGAACTGTATAAAACACTGGTTAAGCCACACCTGGAATACTGTGTGCAGTTCTGGTCACCATGTTACAGGAAGGACGTGATTGCACTGGAGAGGGTACAGAGGAGATTTACGAGGATGTTGCCGGGAGTGGAGAATCTTAGCTATGAGGACAGATTGGATAGGCTGGGTTTGTTTTCCTTGGAACAGAGGAGGCTGAGGGGAGACCTTATTGAGTTGTATAAAATGATGAGGAGCCTAGATATAGTGGATTAAAAGGGCCTATTTCCTTTAACAGAGGGGTCAAAAATAAGGGGGCATAAATTTAAAGTAATTGGTAGTAGGTTTAGAAGGGATTTGAGGGGAATTTTCTTCACGCAGAGGGTTGTGGGGGTCTGGAACTCACTGCCTCAAAGGGTAGTAGAGGCAGAAACCCTCACGACATTTAAAAAGTACTTGGATGTGCACCTGAAGTGCCGTAGCCTGCATCATCATCATCACAGGCAGTCCCTCGGAATCGAGGAGGACTTGCTTCCACTCCCTAAGTGAGTTCTTTGATGGCTGAACAGTCCGATACGGGAGCCACAGACCCTGTTACAGGTGGGACAGACATTCGTCAGGGGAAGGGATCGGTAGGGCTGGTTTGCCGCACGCTCCTTCCGCTGCCTGCGCATGGCCTCTTCATGCTCCTTGCGTCGAGACTCAAAGAGCTCAACGACCTCCCAGATGCACTTTCTCCACCTCGGGCGGTCTACTGCCAAGGTCTCTCAGGTGTCAGTGGTGATGTCGCACTTTACCAGCGAGGCTTTAAGGGTGTCCTTATAACGTTTCCGCTGTTTATCCCGATTCTCTACTTCCTGTCTGCCAACCAGTTCTCCCTTGTCCACTCTACCAGTTACATCCTCAAAAAATTCCAGAAGATTTGTCAAGCATGATTTCCCTTTCATAAATCCATGCTGACTTGGATCGATCCTGTTACTGCTTTCCAAATGCGCTGCTATTTCATCTTTAATCATTGATTCCAACATTTTCCCCACTACTGATGTCAGGCTAACCGGTCTATAATTACCTGTTTTCTCTCTCCCTCCTTTTTTAAAAAGTGGTGTTACATTAGCTACCCTCCAGTCCATAGGAACTGATCCAGAGTCAACAGACTGTTGGAAAATGATCACCAATGCAGCCACTATTTTTAGGGCCACTTCCTTAAGTACTCTGGGATGCAGACTATCAGGCCCCGGGGATTTATCGGCCTTCAATCCCATCAATTTCCCAAACACAATTTCCCGTTTAATAAGGATTTTCTTCAGTTCCTCCTTCTCACTAGACCCTCGGTCTCATAGTATTTCCGGAAGGTTATTTGTGTCTTCCTTCGTGAAGACTGAACCAAAGTATTTGTTTAACTGGTCTGCCATTTCTCTGTTCCCTATTATACATTCACCTGAATCTGACTGCAAGGGACCTACGTTTGCCTTCACTAATCTTTTTCTCTTCACATATCTATAGAAGCTTTTGCAGTCAGTTTTTATGTTCCTAGCAAGCTTCCTCTCATACTCTACTTTCCCCCTCCTAATTAAACCCTTTGTCTTCCTCTGCTGAATTATAATATTCTCAAGTCCTCAGGTTTGCTGCTATTTCTGGCCAATTTACATGCCTCTTCCTTGGATTTAACGCTATCCTTAATTTCCCTTGTTAGCCATGGTTGAGCCGCCTTCCCCGTTTTATTTTTACTCCAGACAGGGATGTACAATTGCTGAAGTTCATCCATGTGATCTTTAAATGTTTGCCATTGCCTATCTGCCGTCAACCCTTTAAGTATCATTCGCCAGTCTATTCTAGCCAATTCACGTCTCATACCATCGAAGTTACCTTTCCTTAAGTTCAGGACCCCAGTCTCTGAATTAACTGTGTCACTCTCCATCTTAATAAAGAACTCTACCATATTATGTCACTCTTACCCAAGGGGCCTCGCACAACAAGATTGCTAATTAGTCCTTTCTAATTACACATCATCCAATCTAGGATGGCCAGCCCTCTCGTTGGTTCCTCGACATATTGGTCTAGAAAACCATCCCTTATACACTCCAGGAAATCCTCCTCCACCGCATTGCTACCAGTTCGGTTAGCCCAATCTATATGTAGATTAAAGTCGCCCACGATAACTGCTGTACCTTTTATTGCATGCATCCCTAATTTCTTGTTTGATGCTGCCCCCAACTTCATTACTACTGTTTGGTGGTCTGTACACAACACCCACAAGCATTTTCTGCCCTTTGGTATTCCGTAGCTCCACCCACACAGATTCCACATCATCCAAGCTAATGTCCTTCCTTACTATTGCGTTAATTTCCTCTTTAACCAGCAACGCTACCCCACCTCCTTTTCCTTTCTGTCTATCCTTCCTGAATGTTGAATACCTCTGGATGTTGAGTTCCCAGCCTTGGTCACCCTGGAGCCATGTCTCCGTAATGCCAATTATATCATATTCATTAATTGCTGCCTGTGCAGTTAATTTGTCCATCTTATTACGAATACTCCTCGCATTGAGGCACAGAGCCTTCAGGCTTGTCTTTTTAACACACTTTGCCCCTTTAGAATTTTGCTGTAATGTGACCCTTTTTGATTTTTGCCTTAGGTTTCTCTGCCCTCCACTTTTACTTTTCTTCTTTCTACCTTTTGCTTCTGCCCCCATTCTACTTCCCTCTGTCTCCCTGCATAGGTTCCCATCCTCCTGCCATATTAGTTTAACCTCTTCCCAACAGCACTAGCAAACACTTCCCCCGAGGACATTGGTTCCGGTCCTGCCCAGGTGCAGACCGTCCGGTTTGTACTGGTCCCATCTCCCCCAGAACCGGTTCCAATGTCCCAGGAATTTGAATCCCTCCCTTCTGCACCACTCTTCAAGCCACGTATTCACCAATAACTGCTCACCGATGCTTGTGCCTTCTGTTGCCTAGGCCCTAAGCTCGGGAATTCCCTGCCTAAACCTCTCCGCCTCTCTATCCTCCTTCAAGACGCTCCTTAAAACAACCTCTTTGACCAAGCATTTGGTCACCAGCCCTAATTTCTCCTTATGCGGCTCAGTGTCAAATTTTTTTACCTCATAATACTCCTGTGAGGCGCCTTTACTATGTTAAA
Source organism: Pristiophorus japonicus (assembly GCF_044704955.1). Taxonomy (NCBI): domain Eukaryota; kingdom Metazoa; phylum Chordata; class Chondrichthyes; family Pristiophoridae; genus Pristiophorus; species Pristiophorus japonicus. The sequence continues at coordinate 117,504,593 of NC_091979.1, forward strand.
GGCGCTATTACTGGTCCCATCTCCCCCAGAACCGGTTCCAATGTCCCAGGAATTTGAATCCCTCCCTTCTGCACCACTCTTCAAGCCACGTATTCACCAATAACTGCTCACCGATGCTTGTGCCTTCTGTTGCCTAGGCCCTAAGCTCGGGAATTCCCTGCCTAAACCTCTCCGCCTCTCTATCCTCCTTCAAGACGCTCCTTAAAACAACCTCTTTGACCAAGCATTTGGTCACCAGCCCTAATTTCTCCTTATGCGGCTCAGTGTCAAATTTTTTTACCTCATAATACTCCTGTGAGGCGCCTTTACTATGTTAAAGGCGCTATATAAATACAAGTTGTTGTTGTTGATGTTGATGCTCAGTTTGGGTTCTGCCAGGACCACTCGGCCCCAGACCTCAATACTGCTTTGGTCCAAACATGGACAAAAGAGCTGAATTCCAGATGTGACATTAGAGTGACTGCCCTTGACACCAAAACAGCATATGGCATCAACAGATCGAATAAAATTGAAGTCAATAGGAATCAGGAAAAAACACTTCACTGACTGGATGCATACCTAGCACAAAGGAGGATGGTTGTGTTTATCAGAGGCAAGTCATCTCAGCCCGAAGACATTGCTGCAGGAGTTCGTCAAGGCAGTGTCCTAGGCCCAACCATCTTCAGCTGCTTTATCAATGACCTTCCCTCCATCTTAAGGTCAGAAGGGGGAATGTTCGCTCACGATTGTACAGTATCAGTTCCATTCACAACTCCTCAGATAATGAAGCAGTCCATGCCCACATGCAACATAAGAACATAAGAATTTGGAACAGGAGTAGGCCATTTGGCCCCTTGAGCCTGCTCCGCCATTTAATAAGATCATGGCCGATCTGATCTTGGACTCAGCTCCACTTCCCTGCCCGCTCAAAAAACTGTCTATCTCCATCTTAAATATGTTCAATGACCGGGCCTCCATAGCTCTCTGGGGCAGAGAATTCCACAGATTTACAACCCTCAGAGAAGAAATTCCTCCTCATCTCAGTTCTAAATGGGCGACCCCTTATTCTTAAACAATGGCTCCTAGTTCTGGATTCCCCTATGAGTGTAAACATCCTCTCTGCATCTACCTTGTCGAGTCCCCTCAGTATCTTGTATGTTTTAATAAGATCACCTCTCATTCTTCTAAACTCCAATGAGTATAGGCCCAAACTGCTCGTCCTTTCTTCAAAGGTCCCATCTGCACATGTGCAGTGCAAAGTATTAAAAAAAAACAGCACGTGTGGGGACTGTGTGGATCACCATTGAGAATCCATTGGTGGCAGAGGTAGTTTCGCAGGTAGGAAGAGCGAAGAGAAGGCAAAAGGGCCAGGGACGGAGAAGGGGAAACCGTAAGGGTGAAGAGATTTCGTGCGGATGAAATTGAGCGCCTGGTAGACTTAATCGAGAGTGGATGGGGAGTTCTTGAGAACAAGGGGAGCTTTGGAAAAAATAAGCTTAAACCGTCTGCACTCGCAAAAGTTTGAGGCCAGGTCGCAGACGAGTTTAATGCAATGTCCATGACCCCGAGGACTGGTGCACAGTTGAAAAAGAAATGGCAGGACCTCGGACAAGCAGTGACTGTAAGTAATACGATAAACTTACATTTATTTGGAATTTAAAATATATGCATATTTATGCACTGCAATAACATCTGTAAATGTGATCTGTGTGCGCGCGTGCGTTCACAAGGACCCTCTCTTTAAAAAGTTGCATTTGCATCTTTGCAGATGATGGTGTCACTGATCAACCATGAACGGTCACAAACTGGAGGAGGTCCGCCAAGTAGGCTCCAACTAACAGCCCTGGAGCAGATGATAGCGTCAATGATTAAATGCCACAGGAGAAGACCAACAATTAATGCGCAAGCTGGGCCCAATTTTCCATTAGGGGGTAAGCCCTGCAAATTGCACGGTCTGGGTTGGTGGAATGTTACATACTGCGTGTGCTTCCTACGCTTCTCCTTCCTCAATGCTGCTAACCAAACATCTATCTTTTGTTTCGCAGAGGGTGAACATCAGGAGGAGACTGAAGGTGCACCTGAAGCTGAAGGCGAGAATGTTCAAGAAAACGGCATGCCAGATATTCCAACTCAGGACAATGATGGGCAGCAAGAAGTCATGGACGATAAGATGGTCACCCTGGGTTTGGAGGTGCTGAACTCCTCGTGGATTCCAAGTCCTTTCATGAGCGAATCAAGCGAGAGGACTTTTCTAGGTGTGACGTCTGAGGCTGCGGGTACAAGTGTGTCACAGCAAGCCACACCCGCGAGATGTCATAGGGGGGAGAACACCATACCTGATCCAGAAACAATGGACTCTTGAGAACTGAAGACATCTTGTGGAGATGAGTGGGGAGAACATTGAGCAATCTCGATTGCTCCTGGAAGCCGTTGGTGGGGTGAGGGCAGAGTTGGGGAGACTGTCGGGAGGTTGGACGTGGTTGTATTGGCAATAGGGGAGCTCACCTAGGCTGTCCTTAATGCGAGGAGCACTTTCCACTCTACACCAAATTCAAGGGTTGATCTTGAGGATGAGGCTGATGATGAAGAGGTACCCGGGCATTCCGCCATTACACATTTTGCCGCTGTCCCTGTCATAGCGCAGCATCAAGAAACGCTGCGCCGGAAACGGAACAGATTATACCTGGGGCTACGAGGGGCAAGGAAGCAGAAGTCTGCAACTACGGGCATGCACAGGGGTGGCGGCAACTACTGGGGCAGGATTGCCGCACAACGCTAATGAAGAGGATAGAATAATTGTTCTTTGATTGATTTCGTTGATTGTTTGTAAAGTTTGCCACGGCTCTGAATAAAGTTTTGAAGATTTAAACATAAGTAAAGTCACGCTAATCACAACTGTGCTGTACAAATGTTCAATAAACATTTTAATTTTGGACTTTTAACCTAACTCCCGCACTTCATTTTTTAATGCTGCACTAATAAATATTGCAAGATAACCGGACTGAAAATGTAAAAAGTGCATCACCCTTGCAACCTATTGGTTTAAATGATACAGGGGAAGGTTCCAGTACTAAGGTGTTCGTGGATCCTGCCTTGTTCTGGGTCACTGATGCATGCAATGAAGTACCATGGTACAAATATCAGTGACCATCACCCAGTCTGGATCCATGAACAATTTAGTCTTATTGTCCACCTAAGCACTCCAACATACCCAAACTCTAGTTAAACATTCAAGATTTATGGTGGGAATATTTAATAAACATAAGGTTTTGTCCATCTAAGCACTCCAACACTCCTTTAAAACATAAAAGATTGGTGGAGGGAATATTTAATAGCCATATGTGATGGTCCACCTAAGCACTCCCAACACTCCCTTGAAATATAAAAAAATTATGGTGGTAACATTTAATATAAATTATATATTTTCCACTCAGGCACTCCAACACTCCATAAAAACCGAAAATATTTGTAGTGGGATTATGTTTTTTTTAAATTTAAAGTTCCACCTTTACTAGAGATCAAAGTTGCTTGCCTTTGAAGCTGGAGTGTCTAGCACTGTCCTTTGTGCGGACCTTCGGCCTGGGCTAGCAGTGGGTCTCGTGGGAAGAGGACCTTCGGCCAGTGGCTAGCAGGGACTCCTGTCAACGTCGAGGAGAAGGCTGCACTGGATCCCAGAAGAAGAAAAGGATTTGTATGGTGATTATGCATTTTTGGAATTTTTTAATGTTTTCCTTGGACTTTTTGGATTATTTTGGGCCGTGATGACATCTATGGAAAAAGGTAAGGATTTAAAAAAAAAATTTCTGCCATCATTCTTTTTTCATCGCAGGATCATCAGTATGGGTGAGTTTTTATTTATTTTATGTTTATACCTGTTTATAGTTTAAATTTTGTCTTAAACTGTAAGGTAAGTTACATTGTAGACTAAATAAAAGTCCCTACGGCCACAGATAGCAGCGGGCCAGCGCGGATTCTCTAACTGCAGGTAAGGTTTTTTTTTTACGGTGTTTCTAGGACGCCGGTTTAAAACATTTATTAGGTGGTGAAAGTTTGTCTTACGTGTAAAAATGGTGTGGAACCTTGTTTTATAGGTATACCAGCGCCAGAATGTATGGCGCCAAACATTCTGCCGCTGGTAGTGGATGCTGGCGCCCCAACACTGGGGAAGGTTTGGAGTAAGCTTTGGCGCCAAAAAATTCACTGGCCGCTTAAGTTGGGCCCTAAATCCTTTTGCAGATTTTGTGTGTCCTCACAACTTGCTTTGCCACCCATCTTTGTATCATCAGCAAACTTGGCTACATTACACTCGGTACATTACACAAGACCTAGACAATACTCAGGTTTGGGCTGATAAGTGGCAAGTAACATTTGTGCCACACAAGTGCAGGCAATGACCATTTCCAACAAGAGTCTATCCACCACCACTTGATATTCAATGGTATTAGCATCATCAAATCCACCAATATCCTGGGGGTCACCAATGACCAGAAACTTAACTGGGCCAGCCACATAAATATTGTGGCTACAAGAGGAGGTCAAAGGCTGGGTATTCTGCAGTGAGTGACTCATCTCCTGACTCCCAAAGCCTTTTCACCATCTATTAGGCACAAGTCAGGAACGTGATGGAATACTCTCCACTTATCAGGATGTGTGCAGCTCCAACAACACTCAAGAAGCTCAACACCATCCAAGACAAAGCAGCACTCTTGAATGGCACCCCTTCCACCACCTTAAACATTCACTCCCCCCACCACCAGCACACCATGGCTTCAGTGTCTAACATCATCTACAAGAAGGCTTCTTCAACAGCACCTTCCAAATACACGACCTCTGCCTCCTAGAAGGACAAGGACAGCAGATGCATGGGAACACCATCACTTGCAAGTTCCTCTCCAAGTTACACATCATCCTGATTTGAAAATATATCGTCATTCTTTCACCGTTACTGGGTCAAAATCCTGGAACTCTCTACCGAACAGCACTGTGGGAATACCTTCACCACACGGACTGCAGCCATTCAAGGCGGCGGAACACCACCATCTTCTCAAGGGAAATTAGGGATGGGCAATAAATGCTGGCCTTGCCAGCAAGGCCCACGTCCTGTGAAAGAATACTGCTGCTACTTCAACCAACCCAATAATTCTCTTTAATTAACCTATTAATATGTTACCTTGTTCTATGAATTTCTAGTAATCTCTAAATCATGATATTCATCATAAGAAGTTAAAGTTAGGGCTAACAGGAGACTACGAAGAGGACATTTTTCATCTGTTGAGAAAATTAAACAGCAGAGGTCAAAAAGGTGCAATTATATTGCCTTAAGATAAGCAATTTCCTGAACTTGCATCTTTGATAAAGCAGAAAATTTATCTTGTCCTGTTGTGGATTTAGATTTGGCGGTCAAAATTATTTGGGTTGAAGTAAAATGTGGAAACCAATCTTCACCATCTTAATTTTTCAGACATAAAGATGGACTCGCAAATAAATGTACTTTTTTCCCTGTCTCTGCAAAGCAACTTTTGTATATATTACACACACAGATTTTGGCCCACTACAAAAAAAAAAGGAAGGTTTCCATTTCTGTAACTAGCACAGGTATGTGATTTACAGTATGTTTCAGGTAGAACCTGATATTGGTATGCTTATAATACATATCTGTTCGATCCTCAGTCTGTGCTGTGTTGGCTGATGTTAGCTAGAATGGTGGTCAGGGTGACACAGTTGGCCTTATAGAAGAGGGGATGGGGGGAGGAAATCAACCAGACTTCCCACTCTGATCATCATCCAGAGATCCCTGCTCAAAATGCCTAAGTGTGGAAATCGAGGGCCGAATCTGGCTCATTTGTGATGTCCCCATATTGAAATAGCTGGGAACACTTGGGAGAGATACCAGAGGGCTCCCACACCGATGGAACCATAACTCAGCAAGAGTCGATGTCTTCAGAAGAGGATGATATGGAAGTAAATTGGCAGAAGGAAGAAGAAAAAGAGTTATACAGAACCTGTATGTCATTTCTACAGCGGAGATATACTTTTTACAAGCCGACGACGGAAATATCAGTAATCATGGGGCATCTCTAGAACAGCTTGTTCTCTTCCCAAAATCAGATCTTCTATTACTGTCGGCAAATGCAGTTTAGTACAAACATGAGCCATTTAGTTCTAGGTTTGAATCAATCACTACTTTGCATACTGTGAATATAATTCTAATCGGAAACTTAAATGTTAATGTAACTTTCCATTTGATCTCAATGCACAAGAGCAAATCCAAGTTTAACTTGTTCTTACTAGTTTTATACTGAACACACAAAGTGCAGAAAGGTTAATACAGTATATTTCTTTTGTACTGCTGAAGTTTTACTCACTTGCTCGTACATTAGTCAAACATCAAATACATGTTGAGAAACTTTCCATAATTCCTCACATATACGGAGTTAATAGAATAACACATATATTTCCCTCCACTCAAAGCTACAGTATATACATTTCAGGATTTTTTGTTTATTTCTCAGTGCAAAATTACATACATGTATGAAAACAAAAAACATTTATTTTTTGTCAATATTGTCAAAGAGCATATTCGTTATTCTCTTTGTTGCATTATTTAACAGGCCCTTGAGATATCTGCTTGGTCGGATAACACCAAAAATGGATGATACTGCTTTCAGTTTCTGCTTCATGTCTAGAATCTATTTCACCTTAATAGATATATCTTGCAATAATAGTGCTTTTTTGTTGGACCTCAATCTCTAAGAAGAAATTTCTTAAATTTAACTTCTTGAAAAAATTGAAGTAATAACAAGTTATTTTTTCAGGTATTATCTAAATCTCAAGAAATACAAGTTGTTCACAGTTTAGTTTATTTAAAATATAGAATACCCATCAAATATAGTATTATATTCCTAATACCAATTCATTTTAATCATACATTAGAAAGTATTAAAATATTCAATTATTGTAACAGGTGTTATTTGTTTTAGAGATTGTTGCCATAGTTTTTTTATATTTGGAGATGACACCACTTGCTGCTAATTGAAAGGACATCTATCCTCATCATGCCCTGTAATAATTCAACACTAATTGGGGCTAAATTGGCATTTGAAGCCATTTGGGGCAAAAGTCTTGGCAGAGAGCTGGGCTGATACAACACATTGCACTTCTAAATGCTCATATGCAGAAAGTACTTAACAATAGGATGGGAAAAGGGAGGGAGTGGCAAGTCACTGGCTGAGATTCAGATAGAAGTGAAAGGATTGGGATGAGGAGGAGTGAAGCAAGTAGGGGGAACTACTTAGAAAGGTAATAGGACAGTTGAGTGACTGCCGAAGTAAAGGCATATTTTACAGTAGGTGTGGCCAGAAGAGGCACAAATAGCTAAGTCGTTTTACTTTTTTTGATTTTCCTTGTGATGTCAGGAGTGCTTCTCCGGGCTCCATGAGGAAAGTTTAGGCCTCTCCCGCTCCGGGCATTTCCTCTCCCCAGGTCCCAAGGCCCTTCTGAACCCCCTCCACGGGAATGAACTTGCTGCCGGGATCCGTTCCTTCTGCCTGACATTAGAAACATAAGAATTGCTAGATGAGAAAAGATCATAGTCCAACTAGATTGCCTTCTATCATCCTGGTAGGCACTGATACAACTATAATGGAGCTGTTGACTAATCATGACATTGTGATCCTGCCCACCAGCCAGCTGTCAATTCCCACTGGATTTACGCAGGAGACTGATAGACTATCCAGATGAATCCCGGACAACTTCCGTCCAGAGTTAAAATTAAGGCTATATACTCCACTTCCAAGACCTGTATAAGGGTGAAGGAGCGGCTCACTGAACTTCACTCTCCTGAAAGAGTGAGGGAAGTTGTCGACTGTTACGTATCCTATTCAATATCTTCATCACAATGGCATCCTAAGGGATGAACTTGGAGAGCCTGGTCCAGGCATTCTGAAAATACTGCAGTGCTCTTTTTTATAGATGATAGTGTATTGTTGGAGGATTCACCGAGGAATCTAGTGCCCTCTGCCCATCATCTTGAACAACGGGCTAACCAATAGGATGTGGTAGTGGGTGCCTCCAAATACAGTATTGTGGTTTTGCACGGCTCAACAGGAGATCTTGAAGATTAGAATATCGAAGGGGCATCTGCTCCAACTGTTGATTCACACTGGTACCAGGGGTCCTGGTGGATGCCAGCCTGCAGACATTTTTTCAGGATCACAGATTTGTCGTCAATTGCAGCAATGTAGGTCAAGTTTGTGTCATAGCAGATGTGTGTCCAAACAGCTCTCCTTCATGGTTCAGAACTCTTAGGCATGCAATAGAAGGACTTCCTCCAGATTCAGGACCAGGCTGTGACTGGATTTGTGGCAAAAAGGGAAGCGCCTGCAGGTTGGGCAGGCACTGGCCAAGACCAATCTGATATTGAGTACCCTGAAGGGAGAAGTCAGCCTCACAGCAGACATGCCTATTTAATGAAATCCTTCACACAAAGTAAGTAAGCCGTATGTGATAAGCAAGTTCAATATGTGACAATGGGACTTTGATGTCTAGAACATCAAGGTGCCTGGCATGATGTCAATTGACCTTCTAACAACCTGAAGGCAGATGTTCGATAACAACTACTGGAATGTGTTACCTGGAGGCTAGGTATGACAATACATGATAACTTATCCAAGGCTCAGTGATTACAATGATTTAGTTGCAGAGAAGCAAGAGACTACTGCTGAAATTTCACACATCTAACTGCTGGAAACACTGTTCAATGGAGTATGTGTATCTATGCTGGAAATATTGAATTATAACCAGATGGCTTCAACTGTGGTCTTGTTTACAACCTTCATAACAATACATATATAATAATAATAATCTAAGCCACAAGTATCTGTACAGGAAAACCAACAATTTTTCATCCAGAGTCCATCGTCAAAAGGACTCCTGTTTTTACAATCAATCCAATAAACGAGAAATTATGGGCAGCATTTTAACTGTGCGATGCGCTTGGGGGGGGTTAATGCACGGGAAACCCGGAAGTAAGTGTAGTGCGTCTGTCAGTTGCTTTTTAACCCAGGCACTGCATTACCATATAATTTCCGGTTTTCCCTACCAATTATCATGAGCGGATGTGATGACGACACGCATCAGGTGATTCAACTCCAGTATTTAAAGGGCGCTCCAAACATGCAACTTGATGAAGTTTGGAGTTGGGAGCACAACAGAAGGAATTGGCAGATATGAGTCCAGATGTTCAAAGGCTGCACCTCGTTTTAGTGATGCCTTCCTGGATGTGCTGCTGGGAGCTTTAAGGGCCTGCAGGAGATTGGCAGACAAAAAGCACTTAGCCTATAGACCAGTTAGCCTAACATCTATGGTTGGGAAAATGTTGGAGTCCATTATTAAAGAAGCAGTAACAGGACATTTGGAAAAGCAAAATTTGGTCAAGCAGAGTCAGCATGGATTTATGAAGGAGAATTCATGTTTGATAAATGGGAACCAGTAGATGTGGTGTATTTGGACTTTCAGAAGACATTTGATAAGGTGCCACACAAAAGGTTACTGTGCAAGAAAAAGTTCATGGGGTTGAGGGTAATATATTAGCATGAAAAGAAGATTGGCTAACTAACAGAAAACAGAGAGTCAGGATAAATGGTTCATTCTCCGGTTGGCAACCAGTAACGAGTGGGGTGCCGCAGAGATCAGTGCTGGGACCCCAACTATTTGCAAACAATATTAACGACTTGGAAGAAGGGACTGAGTGTAACGTAGCCAAGTTTGCTGACGATACAAAGATGGAATGACAAGCAATGTGTGAGGAGGACATAAAAAAGCTGCAAAAGGACATAGACAGGCTAAGTGAGTGGGCAAAAATTTGGCAGATGGAGTATAATGTTGGAAAGTGTGAGGTCATGTACTTGGCAGAAAAAATCAAAGAGCAAGTTATTATTTAAATGGAGAAAGGTTGCAAAGTGCCGCAGTACAGCGGGACCTGGGGGTACTTGTGCATGAAACACAGAAGGATAGTATGCAGCTACAGCAAGTGCTCAGGAAGGCCAATGGAATCTTGGCCTTTATTGCAAAGGGGTGGAGTATAAAAGCAGAGAAGTCTTGTTACAGCTGTACAGGTTATTGGTGCGGCCACACCTGGAATACTGTGTGCAGTTTTGGTTTCCATATTTACAAAGGGATGTGCTTGCTTTGGAGGCACTTCAGAGAAGGTTGATTCCTGGAATGAGGGGGTTGACTTATGAGGAAAGGTTGAGTAGGTTGGGCCTCTACTCAATGGAATTCAGAAGAATGAGAGGTGATCTTATCGAAAGGTATAAGATTATGAGGGGGCTTGACAAGGTGGATGCAGAGAGGATGTTTCCCACTGGTGGATGCAGAGAGGATGTTTCCGCTGGTGGGGGAAACTAGAACTAGAGGGCACGGTCTTAGAATAAGGGGCTGCCCATTTAGAATAGAGATGAGGAGAAATTTCTTCTCTCAGAGGGTTGCGAATCTGTGGAAGTCGCTGCCTGAGAGAGCTGGGGAAGCTGGGACATTAAATAAATTTAAGACAGAAATAGACAGTTTCTTAAACGATAAGGGGATAAGGGGTTATGGGGAGCGGGCAGGGAAGTGGAGCTGAGTCCATCAGATCAGCCATGATCTTATTGAATGGCGGAGCAGGCTCGAGGGGCTGTATGGCCTAAATCATGCTCCTATTTCTCATGTTCTTATGTTCACCTACATCCTGATGTGTGTATCACCCCAAACCCTTAACTCTACCTTCTCAAGCCGACTCCAGCACATCACTCCTCACACCAACTTATCTTGCAGGTGCACCCATCTCTCTCTGATTATGCACCTACTCACATCCCATCTGTCGATCTACCACTGACACTCACCCTCATCAAATGCTCTCCATTTATTGGATGAACACATGCCGTTACTTTCACTCATAGTTCTCTTCTTTCTCTTCTTGCAGGAGAAGAGGGCAGAGAACCGGAGGTGGTCCTCCAGCCATCTCGCAACTGACAACTGTAGGGGAGGAGGCGCTGGGACATCAGTGGGGTCTTGGCGTGCCTCGGCGATAGAGATGAGGCCACCCAGCTACCTGGTGACAGAATTAAATATCAGAAAGCCACATGGCATACAACACTCTCTCATGTTGACTTGATTTCAACAGCAAGTGAAATATGAAATTGTGTTCAGTTTTGGTCTCCTAATCTGAGGAAGGACATTCTTGCTATTGAGGGAGTGCAGCGAAGGTTCACCAGACTGATTCCCGGGATGGCTGGACTGACATATGAGGAGAGACTGGATCAACTGGGCCTTTATACATTGGAGTTTAGAAGGATGAGAGGGGCTCTCATAGAAACATATAAGATTCTGACGGGACGGGACAGGTTAGATGCGGGTAGAATGTTCCCGATGTTGGGGAAGTCCAGAACTAGGGGACACAGTCTTAGGATAAGGGGTAGGCCATTTAGGACTGAGATGAGGAGAAACTTCTTCACTCAAGAGAGTTGTTATCCTGTGGAATTCCCTGCCGCAGAGAGTTGTTGATGCCAGTTCATTGGATATATTCAAGAGGGAGCTAGATATGGCCCTTACGGCTTAAGGGATCAAGGAGTATGGAGAGAAAGCAGGAAAGGGATATTGAGGGAATGATCAGCCATGATCTTAATGAATGGTGGTGTAGGCTTGAAGGGCCGAATGGCCTACTATTTTCTATGTTTCTATGATCATGTGCTTTATGATTACTTAAAGCATTCTAACTATGGCAGTTCTTATTCATGTCTTTAATCTTCCACAGGACCTTCAAATTTCCTGCTGGTGGTGGTCCAGAAGGACGGTGGCAACTCAGAGGAGGTCATTCCTTTTGGTGGTGCACTGTCACAGGACTTACGCAGACCATGCACTAGCTCAGATAGTCACACCTCAGTGGAACTGGTAAGGCAGATACATGCTGATTCACACATCACAAGTGAGCAAGATGGTAAAGACAAGGACAGCAGTGGAGAGTCCGCGTTGGAGGCCGCAGGATGCTTCAAGCTCTGCTCAGCTAGATGTAGGTGGTGTACCTTCGGGGTTGTCAACGAACAGGATACTTCTGGAGCAAAGAACGTGCAAAGTATGGGCAGGCTTCCCAGCCCCACTGTGCGCTCTTGCAGAGAGATGGAAAGAGTCCGTCTCAAGCATGAGTGGCATGATGTCGCAGGCCTTTGTGATGATGTCCTCAGCCATGGAAGCAGTGGCCACCCACACAGACCATCAAACGCACGAATCAAACGAATGCATGCAGGCCATCACGAATGGCTTGCACACAATGGGGTCAAGTTTCGGCCTGAGTTGCTCCTATTTTTTTGGAGCAACTGGTTTAGAATGGAGTATCTCAGAAATTGCAATTCTTGGCATTTAGTTTACTCCAGTTCTAGTCAGTTAGAACGGTTTCAGTTTGGAACAGATTTTTTTTTTTCAAAAGGGGGCGTGTCCGGCCACTTACGCCTGTTTTGAAAGTTTAGGCAGTGAAAACTTACTCCAACTAACTTAGAATGGAGTAAGTGCAGATTTTTGTACGCTCAGAAAAACCATGCCTACACTTTACAAATCAGGCGTAGGTTACAAATCAGGCGTAGGGAACGAGGGGACAGCGGGGGGAGGGGGGGGGAAGGGAAGTAATTAAATTCTACAAGCATTCAACAGTCTTACTTATACAAATAAACAGCCATCCTGAATAAAAAATTATAAACAAAGCAAAGACAAAATATTGAATATTCCTACCTGTGAGAAGCAGCAGCAGCCTTCGAGCTGCAGTGCTTCAGGCAGGTCTTCCTTCCATGTAGGAGACAGGGGCGGCGTTAGTGGCTCGATGGCAGCCGAAGACACAGCAAGCAAGCAGCCTTCGAGCTGCGAGGGAAGCTGAGGCCATTCGGCCACGGGATAGGGGCAGCGGCAGTAGTTCAACGGCGGCCGAAGACACAGCAAGCGAGCAGCCTTCGAGCTGCGAGGGAAGCTAAGGCCATTCGGCCACGGGATAGGGGCGGTGTCAGTGGCTCGACGGCAGCCGAAGACACAGCAAGCAATCACCAAAATTCAATCCCAAGCCTTTCCATGGATTCAACCGACAAATGAACACTTTTCTTTTAAGTTCCTTTAAAAATGGCCGAGTGCCAATGTTTATGGGCTACTGCGCGCGCTCCAACACGCACGCTCAAGGCTGCCGGCACGGCGTTGTCTCATTTAAATTAGCCCCGCCCCCCACCATTTGTAGAATCGGCTCGACTCTGTGGCTCTGCCCCCCGCTGCTGTGTGCGCGCCGCGCTGAGCTCCCAGGGTCCTGCAGGGAGCCAGAGAATCTGGAGGTATTTTTCTGTCGCACTTTTAGGCGCGAAAAACAGGCATCCAGGTTGGGGCTGCGCCGTTATAGACACGGCCCGAAACTTGACCCCAATGAAGCTATCTTAAATAGAATGAATGATAGCCTAGCCTTGGCCGTTTATCGCCCCACTGATATGCAGCGAAGTGTTCTCCAGCTCATTGTTAGCAGTGGTGTGCGGGTGGACCATGAGGGGGATGGTAATGAAAGGGGACATGGAAGTGGGGACTCGGGTGAAAAGTGCTTCCACTTCTCACCTGTTGCCCCCCCATCAATCAATAACTCACATGCTGCTCCATGCTGCCCCTGCACAGGTGGAGCAGTGTTTGCCAGTGCCCTCCAAAAACCAGAAGACTTCGGCCAAGAGCATCTCAGCAGTCAGAGCAGGGACCTGAACAGCCTGCCTCTACCTCTGCTGAAGCCACAGGGGTTGCAACACAGGGAAGTGCTAGGAAGAGGAAGAGTAAAAATTTGTATTTGCACAAGGGTATGCACATTGGTGTTTTTGCACAACATTAAATTGGTATGTTTCTGATTTACTTTTGAGCCACATAAATATCATTTCTTTACACCAGTTTCCCATTCCAGGACGGTATTTTGCCTCCCTGGTGCCAGGGTCAAGGATGTCACTGAGCAGCTGCAAAACATTCTGAGCGGGGGGGCAGGGTGCACAGCCAAAGGTCGTGATCCATATTCATCAATGACATGGGTAGAAAGAAGGATGAGGTCCTGTAGGCAGATTTTAGAGATCTAGGAAAGAGATTAAAAAGCAGGACTTCAAAAGGTAGTAATCTCTGGATCACTCCCTGTGCCACGAGCTAGTGAACATAGAAATATGAGGATAGAGCAGGTGAATGCGTGGCTGGAGAGATGGTGCAAGAGGGAAGACTTTAGATTCTGGGACATTGGGACTGGTTCTGCAGGAGGTGGGACTTGTACAGGCCAGACAGGTTGTACCTCAACAGAGCCGGGACCAATATCCTCAGAGGGGTTTGTTAGTGCTGTTGGGGAGGGCTTAAACTAATGTGGCAGGGTAAATGGGCACCAGGACGTACTATTAGAAAGGCGAAACAAGGTGCACAAAGTATTGGGAGATACAGATAGCACTAGAGCAAGAGATAGTAAGGTATTAGGTGGGGTCAGACTACAAGAGAATACAAGAAAGTCTAAGAGAGGTTTACAGTGCATGTGTGTAAACGCACAAAGCGTTTTGGTTGTACATCCTTCCCCCTCAGAATGTTCAGCAGCCGCTCAGTAACATCCTTGACCCTGGCACCAGGGAGGCAACATACCGTCCTGGAATGGGAAAGTGGTGGAAAGAAATAATATTTATGTAGCTCAAAAGTAAATGTAAGCTGCAGGTGCAAATAGCTACATGGGAATATGATAGTGTGGCGATAACAGAGACCTGGCTCAAAAAAGGACAGGATTGGGTATTAAATATTCCTGGATACAAGGTGCTCAGGAAAGACAGGGAAGGAAAGAAAGCAGGTGGGGTGGCAGTATTGGTTAAGGAGAATGTTACAGTGCTGGAGAGAGATGATGTTCTGCAGCGGTCAAGGAGAGAATCTATTTGGTTAGAAACAATAGAAGTGCCATTACACTACTAGGTGTATTCTATAGGCCACCAACTAGTGGGAAGGATATGGAAGAGCAAATTTGCAGGGAAATTACACAGAGGTGCAAGAACTATAGAGTAGTGATAATGGGGGACTTCAACTATTCTAATATAGGCTGGGATAGTAATAGTGTAAAGGGCAGAGAGGGGGAAGAATTTCTGAAGTGTGTTCAGGAGAGCTTTCTTGATCAGTACATTTCCGGTCCAACAAGGAAAGAGGCATTGCTGGATCTGGTTCTGGGGAATGAGGTGGGGCAAGTACAGCAAGTGTCAGCAGGGGCACATTTAGGGAACAGTGATCACAGTATCATAAGGTTCAGATTAGCTATGGAAAAGGACAGGGAACAATCTTGAGTAAAAATACTTAACTGGAGGAAGGCCAATTTTAGTGGGTTGAGAACGAATCTGGCCCGGGTAAATAGGAATCAAAGAGTGGCAGGTAAAACTGTAATGGAACAATGAGCTGCCTTTAAAGAGGAAATAGTTCAGGTACAGTCGAGGTACATTCCCACCTGAGGGAAAGGTAGGGCAACTAAAGTCAGAGCTCCCTGGATGACGAAAGAGATAGAGAGTAAGATGAAGCAGGAAAAGATCACGTATGACAGCTGTCAGGTTGAGAATACAAGTGAGAATCAGGCTGAATATAGAAAGTTCAGAGGGGAAGTGAGAAAAAAAATAAGAGGGGCAAAGAGAGAGTATGAGACTAGAATGGCAGCTAATATAAAAGGTAGCACGAAAGTCTTCTCTAGGCATGTAAAAAGTAAAAGAGTAGCAAGAGGAGGGGTGGAGCCGATTAGGGACCAAAAAGGAGATCTATGCATGGAGGCAGAGGGCATGGCTGCGGTACTAAAATGAGTACTTTGCACCAAGGAAGAAGATGCTGCGAAAGTCTGGAGATAATAGATGGGGTAAAAATTGATAAAGAGGAGGTACAAGAAAGGCTGGCTGTACTTAAGACCCACAATCTCAGGACACGGGGTAGGAAATTTAGGACCGAGATGAGGAGACATTTTTTCACTCAGAGGGTGGTGAACCTGTGGAATTCTCTACCACAGAAGGCTGTGGAGGCTAAGTCACTGAATATACTTAAGAAGGAGATAGATTTCTAGAAACAAAAGACATCAAGGGGAATGGGGAATCAGCCATCATCATATTGAATGGCGGTGCAGACTCGAAGGGCCGAATGGCCTACTACTGCTCCTATTTTCTATGTTTAGTAGATAAGTCACCAGGACCGGATGGGATGCATCCTAGGATCCTGAGAGAAGTTGAGGTGGAAATCGCAGAGATACTGGCCATAATCATAAGGGGTCTAGACAGAGTAGATCGAGATCAACTGTTGCCATTGGCAGAAGGGTCGAGAACCAGAAGGCACAGATTTAAGGTGATTGGAAAAAGACATGAGGAAAAACGTTTTTATGCAGCGAGTAGTTAGGATCTGAAATGCACTGCCTGAAAGGATGGTGGAGACAGATTCAATTGTGGCTTTCAAAAGGGAATTGGTTAAGTATCTGAAGTAAACAAAATTGCAGGGCTACGGGGAAAGGAAGGGAGGAGTGGGAATGGCTGAATTGCTGTTGCAGAGAGCCAGCACAGGTTCGATGGCCAAATGACCTCCTCTGTGCTGTAACCATTCTATGGTTCTATCTTGCCCATTTTTGGTTGCAAGTGGCCTTTTCACTTGCGATGAATGGTAAGACATGAATTGACATTGAGTAATGGGGGACGGGGGGGAGGGGGAGCGGTGGGAGCTGTGAAAGGGATACTCGGTTATTTGTAGGACTGCTTTGTGTTAGTGTCATTGGCAGAGTCGGCGGGGTGGGGGGAAAGAGAAAGAGGGGGAAGTAGCTTTTGCACACATTTGTCAGATTGGTGGACTGGTGAAACATAAGTTAACCTTGCAATAATGAGGGTATTCTGGGCAGCAATGAGAGCTGCTGCTGGTGTATTGGCCGCATTATGTTCCACCTCCTCCTTAGAATCGTCTAATGAGGTTGTTCTCTGTGCCTGGTTCCTCCTGCAGATTCAAACCTCGCTGCTGCGCAATGGGAGAGCAATAGTGATAGGGGATTCAATGGTGAGGGGAATAGATAGGCGTTTCTGCGGCCACGACCGAGACTCCAGGACGGTATGTTGCCTCCCTGGTGCAAGGGTCAAGGATGTCTCGGAGCAGGTGCAGGACATTCTGAAATGGGAGGGAGAACAGCCAGTTGTCGTGGTGCACATTGGTACCAACGACATAGGTAAAAAAAGGGATGAGGTCCTACGAAATGAATTTAAGGAACTAGGAGCTAAATTAAAAAGTAGGACCTCAAAAGTAGTAATCTCGGGATTGCTACCAGTGCCACGTGATAGTCAGAGTAGGAATCGCAGGATAGCGCAGATGAATACGTGGCTTGAGCAGTGGTGCAGCAGGGAGGGATTCAAATTCCTGGGGCATTGGGACCGGTTCTGGGGGAGGTGGGACCAGTACAAACCGGACGGTCTGCACCTGGGCAGGACCGGAACTAATGTCCTAGGGGGAGTGTTTGCTAGTGCTGTTGGGGAGGATTTAAACTAATATGGCAGGGGGATGGGAACCAATGCAGGGAGACAGAGGGAAACAAAAAGGAGGCAAAAGCAAAAGACAGAAAGATGAGGAAAAGTGGAGGGCAGAGAAACCCAAGGCAAAGAACAAAAAGGGCCACTGTACAGCAAAATTCTAAAAGGACAAAGGGTGTTAAAAAAACAAGCCTGAAGGCTTTGTGTCTTAATGCAAGGAGTATCCGCAATAAGGTGGATGAATTAATTGTGCAAATAGATGTTAACAAATATGATGTGATTGGTATTACGGAGACGTGGCTCCAGGATGATCAGGGCTGGGAACTCAACATTCAGAGGTATTCAACATTCAGGAAGGATAGAATAAAAGGAAAAGGAGGTGGGGTAGCATTGCTGGTTAAAGAGGAGATTAATGCAATAGTTAGGAAAGACATTAGCTTGGATGATGTGGAATCTATATGGGTAGAGCTGCAGAACACCAAAGGGCCAAAATCGTTAGTAGGAGTTGTGTACAGACCTCCAAACAGTAATAGGGATGTTGGGGAGGGCATCAAACAGGAAATTAGGGGTGCATGCAATAAAGGTGTAGCAGTTATAATGGGTGACTTTAATATGCACATAGATTGGGCTAGCCAAACTGGAAGCAATACGGTGGAGGAGGATTTCCTGGAGTGCATAAGGGATGGTTTTCTAGACCAATATATTGAGGAACCAACGAGGGGGGAGGCCATCTTAGACTGGGTGTTGTGTAATGAGAGAGGATTAATTAGCAATCTCATTGTGCGAGGCCCCTTGGGGAAGAGTGACCATAATATGGTGGAATTCTGCATTAGGATGGAGAATGAAACAGTAAATTCAGAGACCATGGTCCAGAACTTAAAGAAGGGTAACTTTGAAGGTATGAGGCGTGAATTGGCTAGGATAGATTGGCTAATGATACTTAGGGGGTTGACTGTGGATGGGCAATGGCAGACATTTAGAGACCGCATGGATGAATTACAACAATTGTACATTCCTGTCTGGCGTAAAAATAAAAAAGGGAAGGTGGCTCAACCGTGGCTATCTAGGGAAATCAGGGATAGTATTAAAGCCAAGGAAGTGGCATACAAATTGGCCAGAAATAGCAGCGAACCTGGGGACTGGGAGAAATTTAGAACTCAGCAGAGGAGGACAAAGGGTTTGATTAGGGCAGGGAAAATGGAGTATGAGAAGAAGCTTGCAGGGAACATTAAGGCGCATTGCAAAAGTTTCTATAGATACGTAAAGAGAAAAAGGTTAGTAAAGACAAACGTAGGTCCCCTGCAGTCAGAATCAGGGGAAGTCATAACGGGGAACAAAGAAATGGCGGACCAATTGAACAAGTACTTTGGTTCGGTATTCACTAAGGAGGATACAAACAACCTTCCGGATATAAAAGGGGTCAGAGGGTCTAGTAAGGAGGGGGAACTGAGGGAAATCTTTATTAGTCGGGAAATTGTGTTGGGAAAATTGATGGGATTGAAGGCCGATAAATCCCATTCTCCATCCTAATGCAGAATTCCACCATATTATGGTCACTCTTCCCCAAGGGGCCTCGCACAATGAGATTGCTAATTAATCTTCTCTCATTACACAACACCCAGTCTAAGATGGCCTCCCCCCTCGTTGGTTCCTCAACATATTGGTCTAGAAAACCATCCCTTATGCACTCCAGGAAATCCTCCTGATGGACTGCATCCCAGAGTACTTAAGGAGGTGGCCTTGGAAATAGCGGATGCATTGACAGTCATTTTCCAACATTCCATTGACTCTGGATCAGTTCCTATGGAGTGGAGGGTAGCCAATGTAACCCCACTTTTTAAAAAAGGAGGGAGAGAGAATACAGGGAATTATAGACCGGTCAGCCTGACCTCAGTAGTGGGTAAAATGATGGAATCAATTATTAAGGATGTCATAGCAGTGCATCTGGAAAATGGTGACATGATAGGTCCAAGTCAGCATGGATTTGTGAAAGGGAAATCATGCTTGACAAATCTTCTGGAATTTTTTGAGGATGTTTCCAGTAAAGTGGACAAAGGAGAACCAGTTGATGTGGTATATTTGGACTTTCAGAAGGCTTTCGACAAGGTCCCACACAAGAGATTAATGTGCAAAGTTAAAGCACATGGGATTGGGGGTAGTGTGCTGACGTGGATTGAGAACTGGTTGTCAGACAGGAAGCAAAGAGTAGGAGTAAACGGTTACTTTTCAGAATGGCAGGCAGTGACTAGTGGGGTGCCGCAAGGTTCTGTGCTGGGGCCCCAGCTGTTTACATTGTACATTAATGATTTAGACGAGGGGATTAAATGTAGTATCTCCAAATTTGCGGATGACACTAAGTTGGGTGGCAGTGTGAGCTGCGAGGAGGATGCTATTAGGCTGCAGAGTGACTTGGATAGGTTAGGTGAGTGGGCAAATGCATGGCAGATGAAGTATAATGTGGATAAATGTGAGGTTATCCACTTTGGTGGTAAAAACAGAGAGACAGACTATTATCTGAATGGTGACAGATTAGGAAAAGGGAAGGTGCAACGAGACCTGGGTGTCATGGTATATCAGTCATTGAAGGTTAGCATGCAGCTACAGCAGGCGGTTAAGAAAGCAAATGGCATGTTGGCCTTCATAGCGAGGGGATTTGAATACAGAGGCAGGGAGGTGTTGCTACAGTTGTACAGGGCCTTGGTGAGGCTACACCTGGAATATTGTGTACAGTTTTGGTCTCCTAACTTGAGGAAGGACATTCTTGCTATTGAGGGAGTGCAGCGAAGATTCACCAGACTGATTCCCGGGATGGCGGGACTGACCTATCAAGAAAGACTGGATCAACTGGGCTTGTGTTCACTGGAGTTCAGAAGAATGAGAGGGGACCTCATGGAAACGTTTAAAATTCTGACGGGTTTCGACAGGTTAGATGCAGGAAGAATGTTCCCAATGTTGGGGAAGTCCAGAACCAGGGGTCACAGTTTAAGGATAAGGGGTAAGCCATTTAGGACCGAGATGAGGAGAAACTTCTTCACCCAGAGAGTGGTGAACCTGTGGAATTCTCTACCACAGAAAGTAGTTGAGGCCAATTCACTAAATATATTCAAAAGGGAGTTAGATGAAGTCCTTACTACTCGGGGGATCAAGGGTTATGGCGAGAAAGCAGGAAGTGGGTACTGAAGTTTCATGTTCAGCCATGAACTCATTGAATGGCGGTGCAGGCTAGAAGGGCTGAATGGCCTGCTCCTGCACCTATTTTCTATGTTTCTATGTTTTGCAGAGCACAGCACACTAGGACCATTCTGGAGACCCTGGCTGGTGCGTACCGAAGGGTGCCTCCAGATCTGTCTAGGCACCTGAAGCGCATCTTCAGTATGCCGATGGTTTGCTCAATGCCACATCTGGTTGTCATATGGCTTTCACTGTATTGCTCCTGGGCCTCATTGGTTGGTTTCCTCATTGGTATCATCAGCCACGTTTTAAGTAGGTATCCCTCGTCTCCAAACAGCCAGCCAGTAAGTCTGCTTCAAGGTGCAAAGAGACCAGGAAGAGTGGACTGCCACAGGACAAAAGCATCATAGCAGCTGCCCGGGAATCTTACACACACCTGCATAAACATCTTTATGTGGTTGCACACCAGCTGCACATTGATGGAGTGGAAGCCCTTGCGGTTAATGAATATTCCTGGGTGATCTGGGTGATACCAGAAATGCAAGGGTATGGTACCAGAAATGCAAGGGTACTGTAGGACGTGCGGAATTACCCCTTGCCCCGTCTAACAGGTTAGAGTTCGGATTGAGACTTATGAGAAATTACACAAGACACACTAGTTCTGCCTTTAACCTTTTATGGTTCCGAAGAGCATAGGAACATATGAAATAGGAGCAGGAGTAGGCCATATGGCCCATCGAGCCTGCTCCGCCATTTAATACGACCTTGGCTGATCCGATCATGGACTCAGGTCCACTTCCCTGCCCACTCCCCATAACCCCTTATTCTCTTATCGGTTAAGAAACTTTCAATATCTGTCTTAAATTTATTCAATGACCCAGCTTCCACAGCTCTGAGGCAGCGAATTCCACAGATTTACAACCCTCTGAGATGAGAAATTTCTCCTCATCTCTGTTTTAAATGGGCGGCCCCTTATTCTAAGATCATGCCCACTAGTTCTAGTCTCCCCCATCAGTGGAAACATCCTCTCTGCATCCACCTTGTGAAGCCTCCTCATAATCTTATACGTTTCGATAAGATCACCTCTCATTCTTCTGAATTCCAATGAGTAGAGGCCCAACTTACTCAACCTTTCCTCATAAGTCAACCCCCACCCCCCCCCCCCCCCACCCCCCGATCGTTGGAATCAACCTAATGAATCTTCTCTGAACTGCCTCCAAAGCAAGTATATTCTTTCTTAAATATGGAAACCAAAACAGTACGCAGTATTCCAGGTGTGGCCTCACCAATACCCTGTATAACTGTAGCAAGACTTCCTTGTTTTTATACTCCAACCCCTTTGCAATAAAGGCCAATATTCCATTGGCCTTCCTGATCACTTGCTGTATCTGCATTGCAACCTTTTGTGTTTCATGCACAAGTACCCCCAGGTCCCACTGCACTGCAGCACTTTGCAATTTTTCTCCATTTAAATAATAACTTGCTCTTTGATTTTTTTCTGCCGAAGTGCATAACCTCACACTTTCCAACATTATACTCCATCTGCCAAATTTTTGCCCACTCACTTAGCCTGTTCATGTCCTTTTGCAGATTTTTTGTGTCCTCCTCACACATTGCTTTTCCTCCCATCTTTGTATTGTCAGCAAACTTGGCTACGTTACACTCGGTCCTTTCTTCCAACTTGTTAATATAGATTGTAAATAGTCGGGGTTCCAGCACTGATCCCTGCAGCACCGCACTAGTTACTGATTGACAACCCGAGAATGAACCATTTATCCCGACTCTCTGTTTTCTGTTAGTTAGCCAATCCTGTATTCATGCTAATATATTACCCCCAACCCCATGAACTTTTATCTTGTGCAGTAACCTTTTATGTGGCACATGTCAAATGCCTTCTGGAAGTCCAAATACACCACATCCACTGGTTCCCCTTTATTCACCCTGTTCATTACATTCTCAAAGAATTCCAGCAAATTTGTCAAACATGACTTCCCCTTCATAAATCCATGCTGACTCTGCCTGACTGAATTATGTTTTTCCAAATGTCCTGCTACTGCTTCTTTAATAATGGACTCCAACATTTTCCCAACCACATATGTTAGGTTAACTGGTCTATAGTTTCCTGCTTTTTGTCTGCCTCCTTTTTTAAATAGGGACGTTACATTTGCAGTTTTCCAATCTGCTGCGACCTCCCAGAATCCAGGGAATTTGGGTAAATTACAACCAATGCATACACTATCCCTGCCGCCACTTCTCTTAAGACCCTAGGATGCAAGCGATCAGGTCCAGGGGATGTATCCGCCTTTAGTCCCATTATCTTACTGAGTACCACCTCCTTAGTGATTGCCAACCCGAGAATGAGACAATTTATCCCGACTCTCTGTTTTCTGTTAGTTAGCAATCCTCTATCCATGCTAATATATTACCCCCAACCCCATGAACTTTTATCTTTGCAGTAACCTTTTATGTGGCGCCTTGTCAAATGCCTTCTGGAAGTCCAAATACTTCCCCTGATTGAGATCCTCCCCCCCTACTGCCCCTTGAGTATCCACTATTGGGATATTTTTAGTGCCCTCTACCGTAAAGACTGATACAAAATATTTGTTGAGTTTCTGCCATCTCCATCTTCCCCTTTACTAATTCCCCGGTCTCGTCCTCTAAGGGACCAACATTTACTTTAGCCACTCTTTTCCTTTTTATATACCTGTAGTAACTCTTGCTATCTGTTTTTATATTTTGTGCTAGTTTACTTTCATAGTCTATCTTCCCTTTTGTAATCATTTTTTTAGTCATTCTTTGCTGGCTTTTAAAAGCTTCCCAATCTTCTGTCCTCCCACTAGTTTTGGCCATTTTGTATGCCCTTGTTTTTAGTTGGATACCATCCTTTATTTCTTTAGTTAGCCACGGATGGCTACCTTTTCTTTTACACCCTTTCCTCATCACTGGAATATATTTTTCTTGAGAGTTGTGAAATATCTCCTTAAATGTATGCCACTGTTCATCAACTGTCCTACTTTAATCTATTTTCCCAGTCCACTTTAGCCAACTCTGCCCTCATACCTTTGTAGTCTCCTTTATTTAAGCTTAGTACACTGGTTTGAGATCCAACTTTCTCACCCTCCATCTGAATTTGAAATTCAACCATGCTATGATCACTCATTCCAAGGGGATCCTTTACTAGGAGATTGTTTATTAATCCTGTCTCATTACATAGGACCAGATCTAAGATAGCCTACCCCCTGATTAGTTACGTTACATACTGCTCAAGGAACCTGTCCATTATGCACTCTATGAACTCTTGCTCAAGGCTTCCTAAGACAGATTCAAAACCCCAACCACTATTTGAGCAGTACACCAATAATGTTACAATAAATCATACATACGACCACCCACAGATGATCAGTCCAGTGTTTATTGTAGGTCCTCGTAGACGAGATGACTGGGCCACCTCCTTCAGACTGCAGCAGCTCTTCATAGGCGAGATGATGGGCCAGGCACCTCCTTCCAACTGCAGTGCTGATACCTTTCAGTCACTGTCCTTTATACAGTTTTTCTTGCCTTTCTCAGTAAATCAATCATTCAGAGATTGTGAGAGGTGTTCCTTTAATGTTTGACCTGAGTTGTTTGATCTGCCAAACTTTCACACTCACACATCTTGTGTGGTTACCCATTAGCTGCCTTTATCAAAGCCCAAATTGTTCATTCATTCATAAAAACTTATAGAAGTAACAGTTAACCATTCGGTCACGTTACCTTGCGTCCTGTTTTTCAGAACTCCCAAGGTTTGACTCCTCCCTTTAGTCACCAAAAGTTGTTTTACAACCTTGATGCCTCTGCGTTGTAGACACGAAGTCTGCAAATCTAAGGGGGTTTGTTTATCTTTGTTGTCTATGACTACCCCCTGCAGTCATGACCCTTTGTTCTGTTCAGGTCTGCCATCACAAAGCAGCTTGCAGGTTCAACAATTTATTTGAACAGCACGTTTACTCAACAAGTATTTACTGCCTGTTAGTAAAGCACATCAAAACTGGTTGTCCATCTCCATTTATCAGTGAAAGACAGTCTGTTACATTCACCAACTTTATTTCACTTCGACAATCCTTTTGGCCTGGCAGAACATTTTAATATATACCAAAATTAAGAATTAAGGGTCTGTATATTCTTACCGTACTGATACCAGAAATGTGAGGGTATATATATCAGAAAAGGATGAACAGGCTGTGTCGCTTTTATCTTGAAAAAATAAGGCCAAGGGGTGACCTAATAGAGACCTTTAAAGTTATGAAAGGTTTTGATAGAGTGGATACGGAATGTTTCCACTTGTGGGAAAGAGTATAACTAGAGGCCAACAATATAAGATAGTCACCAAGAAATCCAACAGGGAATTCAGAAGAAACTTCTTTACCCAAAGAGTGGTGAGAATGTGGAACTCGCTACCACAGGGAGTGGTTGAAGCGAATAGTATAGATGCATTTAAGGGGAGACTAGACAAGCATATGAAGAAGGGAATAGAGGATTATACTGATAGATTTAGATGAGGAAAGACGGGAGGAGGCTCAAGCGAAGAATAAACGTCAACATGGATTGGTTGGGCCAAATGGCCCGTTTCTGTGTTGCATATCCTATGTAATCTGGGGGTGCCTTAATTGCCATATGCGTGCAATAGATAACACCCTGCTCCTGTGGGAAGCCAGCTAGAGCCACAAACCCGAGCGCCCACTCATTCTGACTGGCATAATCGCAGGAAAGGTATACATAATTGCCAGCCCTGGCAAACAAACCACCGGTCACCTGTCTTGTGCATTTGTGGGCTGCTGACTGCGAGATCCTACAAATGTCTCCAGCAGAGCCCTGGAAGAATCCAGAGGTAAAGTTGAGGGTGGTGGTGACTTTGACAGCCACTGGTAAAGCGTCCACTTAGCAGTAGGTCTTGTTCTAAGCAGGCTGCAAATGTCTGCCAGCACCTAACACAACACCCTAAGCCTTCTGAGACACTGGTGTTCCAATATATCGAGGAAGTCTATCCTCCTGTCTGTAGACCATGTGCCGCGTATGGCCTCCCGCGAGCTGCACCTCTCTGCTGGGGTGTTTCAAAACCTTCTCTGCCAATGCTCAATTCACGATCTGATCTGATCACGCAGAGGCATCAAGGTTGTAAAACAACTTTTGGTGACTAAAGGGAGGAGTCAAACCTTGGGCGTGCACTGATGGAAGAATCTTGCAGCTGATGGAAGAATCATGCATGCTGATGGAAGAATCATGCAGCTGATGGAAGAATCATGCATGCTGATCACTGGGAAGGCTTCAAGACATTCAGTGCAGATTTTAAAACAGGGAGCTAGCGCTAGATGGTAGGTAAGGCAGGTTCAACAAGAATTAGGACAATCAAGATAGGCCTGATAATACCTAAAATGACACTCAAACTTTAAACAATTTAATACATTCAAAGAAAACACGAATAGAACTCGATTTGCAGTAAAGATGCAGGGGGAATGTCTGTATTGTTTAAGACAGAACTGACAAACAGCAATTAGAAGCATTTACTGAAGTGGGAGATAAGATACTAAGGGCAACAGGAAAAAAGAATTAAGGATATGCTCAAGGCTGACTTTATATATGGCAAAGCAGGTGAGAATTCAGCAAACATTTGTGTGCTTATTCCTGGCGGCCTGGTCTCAAACTCACCACATAGCTGCTCAGTCAATATCTGATGTAGATGAAGTCAGTCCGTGACTGCATGCTTCTTAGCTTTGTACCCTGATCAGGAACCAGGTACTGAAATTTCCCAATTTCTGAGCAGCTTTTAGGATATCGATATATACTGGATCTTCTCGGACTACTAACAGTATTATGTGGAGCATTAGTGGAGTGACGATGCTAAGTTTTAAATCTAAAGTGCCAGGTCTCTAGGTGAATGCAAGAATGATGTTTTTAAGAAAATCTAATTTAAGTTGAGTTAAAATTAAGTAGAAGTTGTAAACAACTTTTTTTTAATAAACTTAATAATTTTAATGCATACTTTACATTGAAATTATCCTTTCTCCACTTACCTTCTAAGTACTGATTCTCTGAGATACATTTATTTCACAAGGTCTTGAATAATGGATTCCACTAAAACTACATTTTAAAGTAGTGTGTCAATCTTAGTTTTAGTAATACCTTTGCAGTAAAACAATAAAGACTGCCGTTGATAAAAATTATCCAAGAACATGACTTACTGATGGAAGATTTGTATTTATATAGCTCCTTATCAAGTCTCAGAAACTTCTCAATTTGCTTCACATACAATGAATTATTTTGAAGTCCAGTAACTGATTACATAGGTAAAAGCAGCAGCCATTTTGCACATAGCAAGATCTCAAAAACAGTGGTAAAATAAATAACATGTTAATCTAGCAGTGGAAGTTGAGGAACAAATATTAGCTAGGAGCATGTGCTTATTTGAATTGTGTCATGGGACCTTTAACATCTACCTGAATAGTGAAACGGGCAGGTGGGCCTTATTTTACATCTCACCTGAAGAACACCCCTGGTAATCCAGGATACCTTCTACACCGGAGTATCAGCCTATGTAATCAAATCTTAAAGTAGGACAAGAACCTACAGCCTTGTGATTTAGAAGAAAGAGTGAGCCAAGCTAACACACATATTGCTAATAAGGAATTTAGTTTATCTGACAATCAGGCTTTTGTTTTACAAAATTATAAATCGAACATTTACTCTTTTACACAGTCATTTCTGACTGCTGAAGGAGAAAAGTGATAAGCTTTGTAACAATCATAAATACTTTTCTGATAATATTACCAAGCAGTTAACAGTATTATTTTCAGTCTAGTCAAATTATTAGTGCTGTATAACACGAGTCATACAGGAAATAGCTTTAAACAACTCCCCGGCTTTAATTTGAATATTCAATCATCATTATATTAAAATAAAGTTTTTGTTCCATAGATGTTAACAAGCAAAATGTCAGCCACAGCAGTTATTCTTTGAAGTCATAATGAGAATAGTCTCAATAATGTTGTGGCTTTGCTGAGGATTACTGTATTCTCGGCTCACATCTAGAATGAAGATCCTTACATTAATGTTAATAGCCATAGCTCAAATTGGCCAAATTCCATTTGATGAAGCAGATTGCTGTAACACATCTCCAAGATAAAGGAGACTGAAGAACCTCATCAGTGTCAGACCAGTGATATTTCATTCACTTCTGACAGGGTGGTGCAGTATTTATTCAAGTGAATCAGAGGCTCACCGGCCTTTTTGATTTATTCTGGTTACTAACAAATTTATACTTTTTTTAATAAAACTATTCTGAAGCCAATGTAATGAGCAGAAGGGATGCTGTAAGGTTCTCAGCTCAACTGTATGGCAATCATGACACAAATAATGCTGGCTTATGATAAAATCATTGCATGATCTGGAGGATAATACTGCCTGAAAATCAGTAATCTCAGAGTACGAGAGACAAGTGCACATCCTATAGAGGCAAAACACTGTAATGGAACTAAATAAATTTCATCGAGCCTGTCATTTTAAAATGACATTACCTGCACAAGCGCGCGTCCCACTTCACTTCCTTGTTTCTGTCATATGAATATTGGTATAAGGCACTAAATAATCACAATATACACCTAAGCTATTTTATACACAAGTTGAGACTTAGCAAAAAATATGGCTTCCAGTGACCACAATAAGTCATTATGCACTGAGAATTATTAACCAAATTATTTAATTACAAAAACTACAAAAAAAGAAATATTATGACGTGTATAATACTGTCCACCGATTTGTTGTTAAACCATTGCTTCCAGTTAGCTGCTGTAATTATAATGCTGGTCTAATATCAGTCCTGATAGGACACCCACTCTTCTTGTGATACGATATGGAAATGCACAGCAACATTTGGCAACCAAAATAAGAGTTGTCCACAGTAAACGATACATACTCCAATGCTAAACTTCAGAAAAAGATCCCCCAAAAAAATCAAAATTCTATAGATGTGCTGCTAATGAATTTAAAATAAAATGTCCACTGGTGTATTCAAGGCTGTAACAAACTCTTTAAGATTTAGATTATATTTCCAAATCAATTTAATTTTGCCCTTCCGGTTTATATGATTACTTATAAACAATACTCCCAGCTATACTATAATTATCTGCATTTTACATATCATGCCTTTTTTTCTACTGATAGCGACCTCTGACTTTGGCTTTTTACTAGCTGCATTGTTATGCACCTTATGCAATCCCCTATTGCAGGACTATTGGTTCAATGTAATAAACTAATATGTATTAAAATGCCCCCAACTGGAATACATAGGTTGTTGTGCCTTTAGCTACATTACTATTTTGCCATTCAAGATACCTCAATTTGGCTACCCTGCTTTTTAATGCACGATGAAACTATTCTGCCTACATTCCAAAATAGGGTAAGCTCTAAACAAGTCTTCGACATTTAAGTACAACATTTACAGTATAGAAAAATATAGGGGTGGGGGAGGGGGATGAAATGAAACATTTTTGAATTCTTACCCTCTCCTCTGGAGTGCCATCTTCTCCAGCAGATTGGGGCTCTGCTTGTATGTCTCTAAGGGCTGGAAGACATTTTGTGTTGGTAGGCTCCCGGTTTAAAGTTGTATAGCCTATGTGCTCATAGATTGGATTAATTGTCATCTTGGCAATATATTCTGCAGCCTTCGTCTCAATGTACAATGTAATCAATCCGTCTGTTACCAGGTCATGGATTGACTCAAACCGTTTTTCTCCCACAAAGTGTTTCCCATCATAGTAAAGTCGAAAATTTCTGGTCTGAGTTCCAAATCTGTCTCAATTGAAAACAGAAATTAGAACATAGTGAGCAAAGCAGAATTCCATTGTGTCCAAAATATTAAACTATCAAAGCATTCACTGTGCATTGCACCATAACAGCAATATAAAACTGGACTATTCAGATGGGAAGGGAATATTACAGAAAAGTGATTTGATTTTTTCAAGTCTTTTCAAACACTTTGTTACAGCTGTGGAGAAATTCAAAAAATACTCAAAACTCTATTTGAGAATTTTAGCATCTCTATTAGATTGCTTAGCTTCCGATTCTGATTTGCCTTCATAATGGTGTCCTCTATTAACAAG
The DNA here is from genome assembly GCF_044704955.1 of Pristiophorus japonicus. Lineage (NCBI taxonomy): Eukaryota > Metazoa > Chordata > Chondrichthyes > Pristiophoridae > Pristiophorus > Pristiophorus japonicus. The sequence continues at coordinate 117,534,390 of NC_091979.1, forward strand.
TCAATACTATGGTTTAATACAGTAGTTGGACTTCTCTGTCACATCACTTCAGAAGGAACAGGCTATTTGGAATGTTATCCAGTCCTAAAGCCAACAATTACACTCATGTAGAGTTACTGCCAGAAGCTGAAAAGACTGAAAGGCACAAGAGTAAGTATTCTTTTATTTTGGTTGAAAGCCAAGAGCTCACTGTTGAGTTTGGTGTACAAAGTGCCTCTGTGTTGCACTAGCTTGAGCCAGTGTCATAAGCAAAACATTATTTAGTGTGGAAGGGAAGAAATTCTGCCGATAGATTTTTGAAAATTCCATGGACAGGATAAACATTTTATAATATTACCTATCTGGGTAATTTAAAAACTTCCAAAAATTACACAAATTAATTCACATAAAATGGTTATATTTGTATTTTCACAGACATACAACAATTTTGTTTCTCTATTAGCTTGCTGAAAAACATACAGGTGATCCTGATTGGACGAGAGTGAAATATATTCCAATTCTGGCATCTCTAGTCCTGCCCCTGACTGCTAGCTTTTTCATGTTATTTTGTGACGCTGCAGCCATTTCCCCTCTCTGAAGTCAGACCTGTATCACTGCCGAGGTTACCAGCAATTATCTTCTATGGTTACTATGGGGTACTGTAAAAGTTGTCACCGATAACCAAGTATTGTTAATAAAAACAGATCATCTCTCCACAAGCACTCAAGGGTTGGTGATGACATGAAGGTTTTTGGGACCTGACACCCAGCCTTGGAGTGCAATACCACATTTATTTGATAAATGTGACAAAATATTAAATACATTTCAGGCATAAATTTGATATCTTCTCACATTTATTGGTCATTAGTCATTTTGTCAACATTTCATAGGAGAATGGCACTTGTTGACCCAGGTTTTGTTTCTTTGGGGCCCTACCTAAGGTCATATCTGCAGAAATGATCAATGTTCTCCACTTCACCAATGTGCAAACTCATCTGACAACAGATCAAATCTATTCTTGAATTCTTGAGGTCTATACATATGTAACTTTATGTACATGCGTGAATGTGCGCATTTTTTTTTATATACCAGGATATACACACATATACCTCATTGAAAGAGCTGGTTGTTGCTATCCTTCCAAGTTCACTACTTTTTTGCATTTCTGTTGCTAAATATATTCCAAAGAATCATCAATATAAGGAATTAATTTCGCAGATCAACATATGCAGAAACTTTGATGTATGACATTTTAATCTTATAGACAATATTTAACATGACATTTTAACCACAGCCAGCATTGAGACATTGTGCCTTGGTGCTCCAGCATGCCATGCCACTATGCAGAAGACAGAGTTCACAATTACAATTACATAAATAGCATAAGTCGAGACAGATGCTTCTCTACTGGGAAAAAAAAACAGGGTGAATTACTGTGTCACTCTCACACACCTGAGTGCACGTCACAATTGGCATTAATAGATTCCTGGGATTAGCTCACATGCTCTCCGCTGCTTATGGCTAAAAAGGAGGCAAATATGATAATTTAAAAAAAAAGTTACAGAAATTGAATTGCCTTGCTTATGCGTGAGTCAAATGGTTCTGAAAACATACGGACATCATCCTAATTAAATTAGCATTGCCTGCTGCAGATTTTAACAAATACATATATTTGTTTTTTTATATGCATCATTAGGACTATTTTGGTGACAACATAAAAATATGTGGTGCTCCTTTTCCTGTTATTTATTGTATGTTTTTTTTTAAAAGACAAAACAAGGAGCAGCGAAGGATATGAACCCACTGGAAATAAAGGGAGACATGGTCGCACTGCAAAAAGAAAAAAAAAAGAAAAGTTGATTTGAACAGTCCAGGTGAGCTGCCATTGTAGTTATATCCAATCCCAAAACATTTGCCAAAATTCAGAATATACCAGACATCCCAGTACAGGTCGAATCATAATTTAAGATTCAGTCTATCTAAGTAAAATAATTCCCTTTTGTTTGAGGTCCAAATTAAGCTTCAGATTTTAGCACTTACCCATATTTCTTAAATCTCTGAATAATACAATTTACAAAATATTGTTTGTTTTACTATCTGTCAAAATATTTATATTGTGTACTTAAGCTTTATATTGTAAATTTCCATTCAATATTTTCTGTGGAGTGAAAACAAGTTGTAAAATGATACTTCTGTGAGCAGCCAACAGTAGATGTATGGTACACAAATTACTCCTTGTTTATTAAGCAGAACCAGCTGGAATTAGAAGTTCAGCTGTAACAAATATAAAAATAAAAAAACAGCTGTATACAAATATGTGTTGTAAATAAAATATGCAGCAAGATTGGGATAAAACATGTTCAACAGCAAAATAAATGAGAAGTCATTAACTACATATCCATTAAACTCTGAGTAACGACTATTGTATACAGCTTTCAAAATAAATGTTTTTTCTTAAGAGATTCAAAATGAATCTGTAAATTTCTAATGCAGAGTAAAAGTGAACAAGGAAAATGTATGAAATTTTAATGGGCCCAAATTTCGCCAACCCTCTTTTCCAGCACACTCTCCCGAGATGCGGCGACTTTGTGCGCTCAAAATGGCGCCAAAAAACTTACTAACAATTCTGGCCGCTCTGCTGTGTGTCCCAGGTCCTGGCGCGGTGTTTCTAGTGGAGTGGGGGGCAGAGCGACAGCCCTGCGCCGAAAACAGTGCCAGCAGCTGTCCGCATGCGCAGGAGAGTGTTCGCGCATGCACAGTAGCTCCTCCCATGATTATGATGATGATGCCTGCAGCATGGGACCCAACGCGTCCTGCCCCTATCCTGGGCCAAGTGGCCTGCCGTACAGGCCGGACACTGCCTTCCCGCGCTGAGGGCTGCAAGAAACAGGTTGGTGGGGGGATGAGTTTTCATCGGGGGTGGGGTGGGGGGGGGGGGGGAGAAGAAACATTGAAACATAGAAAATAGGTGCAGGAGTAGGCCATTTGGCCCTTCGAGCCTGCACCACCATTCAATAAGATCATGGCTGATCATTCACCTCAGTACCCCTTTCCTGCTGTCTCTCCATACTCCTTGATCCCTTTAGTCGTAAGGGCCATATCCAACTCCCTCTTGAATATAACTAACTGGCATCAACAACTCTCTGCGGTAGAGAATTCCACAGGTTAACAACTCTCTGAGTGAAGCAGTTTCTCCTCATCTCAGTCCTAAATGGCTTATCGCTTATCCTTAGACTGTGACCCCTGGTTCTGGACTTCCCCAACATCGGGAACATTCTTCCTGCATTTAACCTGTCCAGTCCCATCAGAATTTTATATGTTTCTATGAGATCGCCTCTCATTCTTCTAAACTCCAATTAATACAGACCCAGTCGATCCAGTCTTTCCTCATATGTCATTCCTGCCATCCCGGGAATCAGTCTGGTGAACCTTCGCTGCACTCCCTCAATAGCAAGAACGTCTTTCCTCAGATTAGGAGACCAAAATTGAACACAATATTTGAGGTGAGGCCTCACCAAGGCCCTGTACAACTGCAGTAAGACCTCCCTGCTCCTCTACTCAAATCTCCTAGCTATGAAGGCCAACATGTCATTTGCCTTCTTCACCGAGGGAGTGCTGTACCTGCATGCCAACTTTCAATGACTGATGTACCATGACACCCAGGTCTCGTTGCACCTCCCCTTTTCCTAATCTGCCGCCATTCAGATAATATTCTGCCTTCATGTTTTTGTCACCAAAGTGGATAACCTCACATTTATCCACATTATACTGCATCTGCCATGCATTTGCCCACTCACCTAACCTGTCCAAGTCACCCTGCAGCCTCTTAGCATCCTCCTCACAGCTCACACCGCCACCCAGCTTTGTGTCATCTGCAAAATTGGAGATATTACACTCAATTCCTTCATCTAAATCATTAACCTATATTGTAAATAGCTGGGGTCCCAGCACTGAGCCCTGCGGCACACCACCAGTCACTGCCTGCCATTCTGAAAAGGACCCGTTTATCTCGACTCTCTGCTTCCTGTCTGCAAACCCGTTCTCTATCCACGTCAGTACATTACCCCCAATGCCATGTGCTTTAATTTTGCACACCAGTCTCTTGTGTGGGACCTTGTCAAAAGCCTTTTAAAGGTCCAAATACACAACATCTGCTGGTTCACCCTTGTCCACTCTACTAGTTACATCCTCAAAAAATTATAGAAGATTTGTCAAGCATGATTTCCCTTTCATAAATCCATGCTGACTTGGACCGATCTTGTCACTGCTTTCCAAATGCGCTGCTATTTCATCTTTAATCATTGATTGCAACATTTTCCCCACTACTGATGTCAGGCTAACCAGTCTATAATTACCCATTTTCTCTCTCCCTCCTTTTTTAAAAAGTAGTGTTACATTAGCTACCCTCCAGTCCATAGGAACTGATCCAGAGTCGATAGACTGTTGGAAAATGATCACCAATGCATCCACTATTTCTGGGCCACATCCTTAAGTACTCTGCAATGCAGACTGTCAGGCCCCATGGGATTTATCGGCCTTCAATCCCATCAATTTCCCTAACACAATTTCCTGACTAATAAGGATTTCCTTCAGTTCCTCCTTCTCGCTAGACTCTCAGTCCCCTAGTATTTCCGGAAGGTTATTTGTGTCTTCCTTTGTGAAGACAGAACCAAAGTATTTGTTCAATTGGTCTGCCATTTCTTTGTTCCCCATTATAAATTCACCTGATTCTGTCCGCAAGGGACCTACGTTTGTCTTCACTAATCTTTTTCTCTTCACATATCTATATAAGTTTTTGCAGTCAGTTTTTATGTTCCCAGCAAGCTTCCTCTCATTATTTTCCCTCTCCTAATTAAACCCTTTGTCCTCCTCTGCTGAATTCTAAATTTCTCCCAGTCCTCAGATTTGCTGCTTTTTCTGGCCAATTTATATGCCTCTTCCTTGAATTTAACACTATCCTTAATTTCCCTTGTTAGCCACGGTTGAGCCACCTTCCCCGTTTTATTTTTACTCCAGACAGGGATGTACAATTGTTGAAGTTCATCCGTATGATCTTTAAATGTCTGCCATTGCCTATCCACCGTCAACCCTTTAAGTATCATTTGCCAGTCTATTCCAGCCTATTCAATCTCATACCATCGAAGTTATCTTTCTTTAAGTTCATTCAGGACCCTAGTCTCTGAATTAACTGTCACTCTCCATCTTAATAAAGAATTCTACCATATTATGGTCACTCTTCCCCAAGGGGCCTCGCACAACAAAATTGCTAATTAGTCCTTTTTCATTACACATCACCCAGTCTAGGATGGCCAGCCCTCTAGTTGGTTCCTCGACATATTGGTCTAGAAAACCATCCCTAATACACTTCAGGAAATCAGGAAATCCTCCTCCATTGCACTGCTCCCAGTTTTGATCGGGAGTGGGGGGGGGGGGGATGGGGGGATGGTGGTAAAGGTTTTGATGGGGGGGTGGGGGGGGAAGAGAAGAGTTTTGATTGGGGGGGGGGGCGGGGTTGGAAAGAAAGAATCTTCAAAGATTCTCTTTAATATCTAGCTATCTCTACTAAATATACCCTACCTGCAGTATCTTACAGCTCACCCACTACTGCATAGAATTCTAAAATATTACTAATTATAAGAGTCACACTGCGCAATGTGGAACACCAAAATTTAAGTTTACATTTTGACATGCTTTTTTTGTCAAGTCTAACGTTTTAAATTTCTAAACCTAGTCAGAGCAATTTTTTGGTGCTGCAGAAATCAAAATCCAATGTGGTGTGATGCCGCACACGGATCCATTAGGTGAGAGTGTTGGTGCTCTTGACCTATTATTTACAAAGAAAACCCTCCCCTTGCTTAAGTGGCCCCTATACTTCAGCCTTCATTGCAAGATCATTTTTATTCTTGGAAAAAATCCCATACTCAGTTTAATCAGGCTGATAGCACCTACACCCTGTCCCGTCTCGCTGCTTGGGATTTTTAAAAAAACTAGCATTCCTATCATAACACTGTCATTTGGAGGCTACCTGCACTGATTTCTTAACTCTCCGCAAGGGTTTTCTGTGCGGCCACAAGTGGCCACATATGCTGGCCTAAGTTAGCTTGGAGCAACTATTAGCTGTCCGAACTGATAAAATGGCCAAATCAGGCGTAGGTGGCTGGTAACGCCCCCTTTTGAAAAAAAAACTAAACTCACTTACACTGGCGCAAATTAAATGTGCAGAATGGGGATTTTTAAGATACTCCAGAAAAATCATGTTGCTCCAAAAAAAAAGACCAACTCCTGGCCAAATTTGGGCCCAATGTATCTAAATACACAGCATTTTCTAAATTTAAAAATTAACTGAAATGTTTTTGGTGCATAGTCCTCAGAAGTTGGAACATTGGAATAATGCAAGTCATGTAATTTTAAACACATCAATTTCCATCAACTGCACACACAAAGGCTTGACAGAAACCCTTAGAGCCGCAATAACAACTGAAATCTGAAACCTCTGCCGAGCACCAGAAAAAATAAATTTTTGTTAGAAATGTGAAGTATGACTTCGCTTAATTAAGAAAACACAAGTCAAGAAGACAAAAGACAGCAATCCTCTGTTCCACAATTCTTGCGGGGTGTTTATTACTTCATGACATAAAATGAGATGTGCAGCAATAAGTGTTTATAAAAGGCCGTGATTTGATTTACTGTTGTTCAATTAAGTTTTATTTCTTGCATATTAAAATGAAAATTAATAAGCCTACTTTTATGATGGTATATATTGCACTATAATCTGATATTTATTTAACTTTTCTGCCAAAGAACACATTTGGCTTATGTTAGTGATATACTTATCCATACATAATAACTGACCTAGTTATATGTGTATTATTGAAAATAATACATTTTTGCTTTGGCCTGGGATTTGAGGTGGTTTAGACTTTAAAACCAAGCGCAGCAAAATCATTGCATAATTTACCCCAAAACTCCACTATTGCTATCTATTCATAGCCACAATAAAAGCATTCTACAGTATTTAAAATTGAACAAACCACTTATAAAACACAGATATTGTTATCTATTTTACAAACATTATACATATGCATTACAAGTTTTTTTCTTTAACTGAAGACAATTAATATTCCTTGATACAAATTTTCCCAAAGATGGTTTTTAATGCCCCTCACAGTTTTCAAAAAAGATCTAAATCCTTATTTATGACAAATATATGGCAAAAATTAAACCTAAAGCTGACTAGTGCTACTCCAACCAACTTACAGAATGGCTCACCATTCTATTTATGTGCAATTACTTCAACCTTTAAATCCATCAAGCTGTACACTAACTATGTGATAGTACAATCAAGTTCCAAAATACACTGATGCTGATTTAAACGTTGTGCTTGTCTAAATTTATACTGTAATTGGGCAAAATATATTATTGTTAACTGTTCACATTACATTCACACATCTCACATTGTCTCCTCAGTTCCAATAAAGTTAATTTCCTTGGGTTTCAATTGAACTATAGGTGACCATTTCACTTGAAAAAATACTAGAATTCTATAGTGGCCTTGCAGCATTTTTTTTTACAATTCTATTCCTTTTAAAACCAGAAGAGTATGACAAAAGTTGCTCATGATTATATCTGCTCCAAAGCTCCTTTACCACACCGTAGGTCTCCACAGATACAGTTTTAGCATATTCTTCTGCTTAAGGTGGTGTAGATAGACCAACACATTTGAGGGTAAATTTTTACTTTAAGCAACTCGTGTTCTCTTTTCTCTCTACTACTCCTGAAGTTATAAGATATTTAGAATTTTCTGTTATTACTCGTTTAAATCAGCATTAGTGTATTTTGGAACTTGATTGTACTATCACACATTTGTAAGTACTTAAAGTTAAGGAAAAATTGCCTGTTTCAAATCAAAGTATCAGTCATGTGCTGCTAAGGTTTGGAATTCTGGAGAGACAACACATATAGAATAAGGAATAGCAGAAGTGACTTTACGTAACAGGATTTGGGCTAAACATAAAACATTTTGTTCTGTAAACTAGCTGATTTCCCATGGGCATTGCTCAGAAGTGAGTTGGAAGATACATTGTGGTAGAAATTAGTTTCAGACAATTTTTGGATGCAGATTGGTGCCGGGCTCGTGCCCAGGCCCAAGCACGTAGGCGCAACTGAAGTCCCAAATTGGTGGTCCTAATTAATTTAAATAAAAGACGGACTGCCAGTTCTACTTGCACTGTTCATTGGTAGCTCGCCTAATTGCGGCATCAATATCAGGCTTTACTGATACCAGTTGACACCAGCTCACTGTGCTGAAGGCAAATGTCAACTGAATATTGACAATAATGGCAGGCACAGGAGAAGCTGCAAGGGCTCACTGTTTTTCAACGTAGTGCTGTAGGTATTGGTAGAGGAGGTCAGTAGGAGGGGGGTACATCAACTATCCATCAAGTGGTAGGAAGATATCAATGCAAATTGCCTGGCAAAGTGGGCAGTTTGGGTTCCTGTTTCTGATTTCTGGCCACACCAATACACCCATTTTTGGAGGTTAAAATTCCCTCCATGGTCACAATCTAAATAACTGATATAAATGAAATTTGGACTAGCACACAGTAAAATTGTATATGAAATCAGCAACATTCTAATGTAAAGTGAATGTTACATAATAATTGCTATTCAGGATAATGACATATTTAATGCAATCAATTTACACTGCATTTTCTTACGCAAGCTCCTTTCGAAGTTATATGGCAAGGATACACATTCTTTCACTACAATATAATTGGAAACATATTAAAAACTTGGCATTTATAGGATTTCAGACCTCTTAGTGTATAATAGAATCATAAATATTTAATATTTAATTCAGTTAGTGGTTTATACGGTTCAAAGTATTATGTGACTAAAAATCAATTAATGGTAAGCAATGAGCTATGCAAAGCTGACTACCAAGGGCTTTATACGATGATGATTAAATTTTGCCTTCTGGAAAGCAATTAAAACTGAATATCATTTTTGTTTAGTCTATTTAAACAGCAAATAAAACTTATCAGAAATGAAACATTAGAATTTACAAAAATGTATTATTTTAATCAAAATAAAACAAAGTAACTTAGAAATTTATACTCAGAAACCCTGACAGCGTATCTACAGCTTTTGTGCATTAACAGCTTGATATTCATTTTTCATTGTAATTTTGCTTTTGGTGGACTTATCAAATAAAATACTTACAATTTAAATGTGTTACAACTAAACAATGTACAAGCTTGACAGCATACGTACGTTTGAACTTCCTACCAAACTACAGTGTTGAAACTGCATAGACTTAATAATTGTCTTTAATAAGTTCCCAAAATACATCCGAATTGAAACTTACTCCTGCAATTCTCTTTAATTACTCTTCAACGTGATGTTTCTTGTATTTGTTTATCCTTAGAACTGATAGTAGAGCCATAGGTTATTAGATTACAGCTTGTGCATGTGAAGGCAGATGGCCAGATCAGACGGAAGACTTCCTTTGAAAAAGTAGGACTGCAGTAATAAGCCATTATTTCTCCTTCAGATGAAGACTTGCACACATTCAAGACTCAAAAGCTGTATTATACACATTTTATTAAAGGTAAATCAGGGAATGGCCACGCAGAAAAAAAAAGTTGATGCAATAAAAGTAACCCCATAAACTGAAATTTAAAAAAAGACAATTTAAAAAAACCCTCAGGTTATGCAACAAGAATAAAAACTGATGGACACATCTTACAATTCCAAGAAGGTCACTGTAATGATAGCAGTGACAAACATGTGGCTAAAGGAGTGGTGTGGGAAGGAGGGGTTCCATTTCATGGGACACTGGCACCAACATTGGGACAGGAAGTACCTGTAAGATTAGAACAGGCTACACCTGAACCTGGCTAGGACGGAGAGGATAACTAGGCCTGTAAATAAGACTTTAAACTAATAACATAGGGTGGGGAAAGAACTTCTTGCAATTACAGAAACCTAACAATAAAAGAATCAGGAAAAGAGAGTAAAGGACAAACTAAAGGAAGGAATAAGAATAACATGACTGGCCAGAGATCAGAGTCATAAACATAAAGGTAAAATAACTACTAAAAACAAAGAGAGGAATAAATAAAAACAATTTAAACCATTTATACAGCAATGTACATAGTATGCAAAACAAAATGTATGAACTGGAGGCAATAATTTGAAGAGAGGATCCTGCTACAATAGTGATGACTGAAATATGGCTATAATGAAACAGACCATGCCCGCATGCAGCAAGACATGGACAACATTCAGGCTTGGGCTGATAAGTGGCATGTAACATTTGCATCACACAAGTGCCAGGCAATGTATATCTCCAATGAGAGAGTGAGTCTAGCCAACTCCCCATGATATTCAACGGGATCACTATTGCTGAATTCCCCATCATCAACATCCTACAAGAGCAGGTCAGAGACTGGATGTTCTGCAGCAAGTGACTCACCTCCTGACTCCCCAAAGCCATCTACAAAGCACAAGTCAGGAGTGTGATGGAATACTCGCCACTTGCCTGGATGAGTGCAGCTCCAACAATACTCAAGAAGCTTCACACCATCTAGGACAAAGCAGTCTGTTTGAATGGCACCCCATCCATTACCTTAAACATTCACTCCCTCCACCACCGGTGCACTATGTACCATCTACAAAATGCACTGCAGCAACACACCAAGGCTGCTTCGACAACATCTCCCAAACCCACGACCTCTACCACCCAGAAGGACTAGGGCAGCAGGCATATGGGAATACCACCAGCTGCAAGTTCTCCTCCAAGTCACACACCATCCTGACTTGGAAATATATCGCCGTTCCTTCATCGTCGCTGGGTCAAAATCCTGGAACTCCCTCCCCAACAGCACTGTAGAAGTCCCTTCACCACATGGACTGCAGCATTTCAAGAAGGCGGCTCACCACCACCTTCTCAAGGAAAATGGGTATGGGTAATAAATGTTGGCTTAGCCAGCGATGCCCACATCCCATGAATAAATAAAAAAATAGAGAACAGGATTAGCAACTAAATATTGCAGGATATAACACATTTAGGAAGGAAAGGGAAGGAAGGAGGGGTGTAGCTGTACTAAAAAGAAAAAAAGACGGATTTATATAGCGCCTTTCACGACCACCAGACATCTCAAAGCACTTTACAGCCAATGACATACTTTTGGAGTGTAGTCACTGTTGTAATACAACCTTCTAACTCAGAGGAAAGAGTGCTCCCCACTGAGCCACAGCTGATACTAGTTAAAGATATCATAGTGGCAGTAAAAAAGACTGTAACTAACAGTAAAATAGATACAGAATCCATATGGATTGAGTTAAAAGATAAGAAGGGATCCAACACTTTAATAGAGGTATACTATAGACCACGAAATAGTGGAAAGATATTTGGAGAAGAAATATGTGGGCAAATCTATGAGGTGAGTAACATGCATAGAATAATAATCATGGGAGATTTCAACTACCCCCAAATAAACTGGCAGGAAAAAGTACCAAAAGAAGAAAAGGGAATCGACTCCTTTCTCACTCAGTATGCAAGAAGTTTAACAAGAAAAGAATCACTGCTAGTTCTTGTAATGGGTAATGAACCAGAACAGATTGGAGCCAAAAGCAAGCAAGCTAATTATTGGGCACCGATGGATGAATAAAAAACTAGAACATAAGAACATAAGAACAAAAGAATTAGGAACAGGAGTAGGCCATCTAGCCCCTCGAGCTTTCAATAAGATCATGGCTGATCTGGCCGTGGACTCAGCTCCACTTACCCGCCCGCTCCCCATAACCCTTAATTCCCTTATTGGTTAAAAATCTATCTATCTATGATTTGAATACATTCAATGAGCTAGCCTCAACACTTACCCGCCCGCTCCCCATAACCCTTAATTCCCTTATTGGTTAAAAATCTATCTATCTATGATTTGAATACATTCAATGAGCTAGCCTCAACTGCTTCCTTGGGCAGAGAATTCCACAGATTCACCACCCTCTGGGAGAAGAAATTCCTTCTCAACTCATTTTTAAATTGGCTCTCCCGTATTTTGAGGCTGTGCCCCCTAGTTCTAGTCTCCCCGACAAGTGGAAACAACTTCTCTGCCTCTATCTTGTCAATCCCTTTCATTATTTTAAATGTTTCTATTAGATCACCCCTCATCCTTCTGAACTCCAGCGAGTAAAGACCCAGTCTACTCAATCTATCATCATAAGGAAACCCCCTCATCTCCAGAATCAGCCTAGTGAATCGTCTCTGTACCCCCTCCAAAGCTAGTATATCCTTCCTTAAGTAAGGTGACCAAAACTGCACGCAGTACTCCAGGTGCGGCCTCACCAATACCCTGTACAATTGCAGCAGGACCTCCCTGCTTTTGTACTCCATCCCTCTCGTAATGAAGGCCAACATTGCATTCGCCTTCCTGATTAGGTGCTGCACCTGCAAACTAACTTTTTGGGATTCATGCACAAGAATCACGCCCGGCAACCAAATTTTAATTTGATTTTACGTTTTAAAGTTTAATTTGTTTTAATTGCCGGTGCTTTTAGTGTCCCCCTTCCCTTTTATAGGGGGCACTGGGGAAAAATTGTGATTTTAGTGCCCAAAAAAACCACAAAAAAAAAGAAAAACACAAAAAAAAAAGAAAAAAAAAAGGGCCTTGTAAATGTCTGGTGTGTCACCCAGGTAGGGTGGCACGGTTTAATGTCTTTTGTTTTTGCAGATAAACTCCAAAAAGAGTTTCATGCACAAGGACCCCCAGGTCCCTCTGCACCGCAGCATGTTGTCATTTCTCCCCATTCAAATAATATTCCCTTTTACTGTTTTTTTTTCCAAGGTGGATGACCTCACATTTTCTGACATTGTATTCCAACTAAAGGAAACATTGAATGTAAAGAAAAAGACATATAAGTAGTACTAAGATACTGTAAGAATAAAATTATTTATTAATGATTAAAATTGATTCTGTGTACGTATAAATGTTAAAAGTGTAGATTATACGGAAAGGCTTGTTTGTGTTGAAACAAAATGAAAGCCCACAGGTTGCCAGCATGGGCTGAGTTTTGTAAGAAACAAAATGGAAGCCCACAGAGCTGCCGCATGGGTTTTGTGTATTGGAACGGCATTTAATCTAATCAAGAGATGGCTGAGCCAGGTCAGACAGCCACATATGTGAGGAGAGCCAATAAGGAACTGCCCTGGAACCAAGACTCAGTCCTGAGGCTTTCTGAGGGACAATGGCTATTGAGAGGTATAAAGAACTCAGCCAAAGACTTTTCTCTCTCTCCTCAACCAGCCAGCCAAAGGAAAGTAATGTATATCACTCTTTATTATAACCTCATTGTATCTGTTGTAACTAAGGTGGATGTGCATGTGTGTGTGTTTTTGAATAAACTGTTCCAATTGTTTTAAAAGAAATGTCTCACTGTCAAATTTAATGCCAGAGATTTAGAAATCTTACAATTGGTGGAAAATACGGGCACCTGGTGAGACAGCTTTTTGATGATTCTTTTGAACAATTGGAAATCTTGGGAGTTGCGATTCTAATCTGTGTTGCGAATTATAAGCTAGAAACGATTAAACGGATCGGGAGAAACTGCGTATTAAGGAGCGGTCGTCTCGATAGTTGTAACTGTTTAAGTGGGGTGGGTTGTAACTGTTTAAGTGGGGACCCACCAGTAGTTATATTCAAAAGACACAGGATGAAGGGATCGGTCATGAACAGAAAGCCAACAGTGAAAAGAAATGTTGAGCTAGTTTATCAGGAGAAGTTGTTCAAAAAATTCCCGATATAAGAATTAGAAGAGTTACAGGCACAGGCACGGTACATCCATAAGGGTCAACCTGCGTCCTTCGCGGAGATGGTGAAACTTAGCCAGGAGAGAGTAGATAAAGGAGAGCTAAGGCCAAAACGGGCAAACAGTCTTGTGGCATTCAGTGCATTTTATTGTGCCCGGAATGATGAGGAATTAATGAGGCAGGACGCCAAAGTGATACGAGATTTGAAAGAATTGCAAGTAAAAGAGATTCAACTAAAAGAAAGAGAGATTGAAGGTACAAAACAACAAAAGGAAGAAGGCCTCCAACTTGTGAAGCAGTTAAAAGAGGGAGAAATGCAGCATTTAAGACAAGAAATTGGCCAATTAAACAACAGTATTAAGCAATTAGAAAGAGGGGTCGAACAGGCAGCTTCGTTGCGACAACAACAAAGTCTCTCAAACTTAAATACCACAGCAGCCGTTGTTGAAGCAAATGAAAACAAATTAGAGTTAAAAAAATATAAATTGGAAAACTTGAGGCTCCAGCAAGAGATAGAAGATGCTAGGCGGTGCATTAAGGGAAGTAATTAAGAAGCCGCATAGGGAGGCAGATCACTCCCAGTGCCAACTAGAAATAGCGAGGCTAAAAAGTTAGGGGAGCAGCGGGCCCTGGTATTCGCAGAACACGGGGAGCCATAACAGAGACAGCAGAAAGGGACAAGGGGGAGACAGATTGGGACGAGGAAGGCAGTCAGTATAATCCCCAGGAGATTGGTGTAGAATGGGATACCTTGGAGACACAAGAGCCAATCGTAGCCATAGTAACCACGACATAATGCGCACGGCCTCATCACCAGTAACCATACCGACTCACGGCCCATATCTGGTGCTAACGCCATGGCGTGTAGCTATGAGTTAGGGCCCATTAATGATGGGGACGACCCACTGTAAGTTAATAGGAGGTGGGCAAATTTCAGGAGGGGTCACCCTGAGTTGGAAGAGAGAGACTTAACACGAGTCCTCCTCTTGGCCTGTTCCACTTCCCTAAAAGATAATCTGACAGAAGCAGTCCTCCAGCTTGGCGCAGCGGCCGATGCACTCATGACTGGGATTCTAAACCATTTAGGGATCCAAAACTTGAACTTAGTAGCTCTGCTTAATCAGACCAAGCAGCGCTCAGAAAAGGCCTCTAGAGCCTTCAGTAATTGCCTGTACGATATCTATCAACGTACACAGAACTAGGCACCACAAATGCTACAGTAGGAAAGAATCAAGAACAATTTAAATCGATGTTCCTGACCCAACTCCACCCTTTAGTTAAAACCGCCCTGGGAATAGCCATGAGGCCCACCAATAATGGACAGATATAGAGACCAGCGCTCAAAGAGCCTGGGAGATGGTAAAAGACCAGTTAAAGGTGAAGTCACCACCACTGCAAATAAACCAGTGTCAATGGTGGAGGGATCTCGAAACTACCCCTTCAAGGGACAGTGCTTTAATTGTAAGAAGGTGGGCCACCTAGCAAAAGACTGCAGCAGACCCAGACCAGCACCGAACCATGATGCAATGCATAGATACCTCCCGAGGGACGAATCCAAGCCCTCTAGGACAGATCAACGATTGGATCAATTGATAACTCTTATACAAACCCAAATAGCCACGGGGAGGATGCAAAATTATTTACCGGTGCACGCAATCGCCGATGCCACAATTTCTGATCTATGAGGGGGACCCACAAGTATGTCAGTTACCCCTGATTAACTTTGAGACCCATCCTGTGCAGAAAGAGCCCATACAGGGTGCTCTAGACATCTGTATCGATGTGTCCTCATATCACATTGAAGGATCCCCTCACACCGGATATGCTGTGGTATTGCTAGAAAGAACCATCCAGTGAAGATGCAACAGACGGTCTTCACAATATGCAGAAATCGCCGCACTTCTAACTGCTGTAAAGGAGACCTTGGATAGACCCGTGAATATTTGGTCCGATAGTGCCTATGCTATAAACACCATGCTCTCCCTGCCCCTATACCACAAAAATGACTATTGTACGATAGACGGTAAGACCCTGGTCCATGGGCCCTGGTTACACCTGCTCTGGTCATACATTAAACAGCGATCCCAGCCCTGCTTCATAGGAAAGGTAGCAGCCCATAGAAAAGGGGGTCCACATAGTGAGGGAAATTCCAGAGCAGACAGAGCAGCCAAGGACGCTGCGATTGATGGGGAGATAGAGGATATAGTTGTTGAGCCCTGAAATGCTGTTAGCAAGGCCTCCCCAACAGATCACCTAGATTTAAAATCCCTGCAGCAGCAATACTGGCCATATGCTGGCACGAGGAAGACAGACCCCTTCCTCAACCAACAGCCTGGGCTCCCAATACCATACTAGCCACTGCCCCTCACTCAGATGAGCAGTTGCTGATGTTCAAAAGAAAGCCAAACATCTGCCCGGTGGTGTGTGTTCCACCAGAGATGGGTCAGGAACTGCTCTCCCTCTTTTACTCCCACCCCACAGCAGGGCACTATTCAGCCCTGGTAACCTTCTATAAGGTAACATCCACAGCTTGGTGGCCTTCCATCAGGGAAACAATCAACCAAATGTGGCACGATGCCTACCGTGCCTGCAACACAATCCTCCCGCATGTACTAACCGAGCTTTGCTTCAAAGCGCACCCCCCACCTCAAGGGCCATGGACTTACCTCCAGATAGACTTCATTGGGCCACTTCCACAGACGCAAGGAAATTTTCAGCATGCCCTAGTGGTGGTGGATCAATTCACTAAATGGATTGAAGCAGTCCCCTGCTGCTCCAACACCGCAATCGCAGTAGCCAAAACACTATTGAATCATGTGTTTTGTAGGTGGGGAGTACCAGTACAAGTGGACAGCGATCAAGGTTCACACTTTACCGGTAAAATTTTTACCCACCTGCAGGAAATTTGAGAATAAACACAAATTACATATTGCTCACCGCCCCCAGTTATCCGGAGGGGTCGAAAGGGGGAACATGACCCTCAAGTTAATGTTAAAAAAATTGTGCGCGGACCACCCCACTCAATGGGCTAACATGCTGCCAATGTGCTTAATGGCAATGATAGAACAACAGGGGTCTCCCCATATCAGGCCACAATGGGGAGGCTCGAGAACACCAGGCCAGCTAACACTACCAGGGATGAGTCCCCTGACAATGAAAACATGTAGTTCCAAGTGGCTGGAACAAGTGATAGATCACACCGATCAGATCAATCGATTTGTGGCCACCAAATTGGGGAAGTCAAGAAGACAAATTAAAAGGTACTTTGACAAGAACGTACGTCCCATTGAATACGAGGTGAGAGACTCAGTAATGATTCCAAATTATGGGAAAAAGAAGCTGCCTTTGAGCCCAGGTGGTGGGGACCGCATAAGATTATAGACTGATTGAACCCCGCGGTTTATTTGATTCAGTTACCGGGGAAAAAGAGTATTAAATACAAGAAGTGGTTTCACATTAATCAGTTAAAAACTGCCAGAGTAAATACTGCACTGATCCTGTTTCCCACAAACCATGTTATGGATTCTCACAATTGTCAGGACGATACCAGCCACGACCGAAGCCAAGGGAAGATGGAGAAGCGGAAGCTGCAGCATGACTCACGAACATCATCAATCATCAATGTGCTTTGAGAAGCGACGGTGCACTGAAGATACGGGAAGGGGAGAGTCTCCGCTGGAGATGTGATTGGACTATAATAAATCCCCTACGTGGCCTACACCTTACGAGGTGGGGACCAAGTCAGGCCATCCACTTTTCTCTCTCTCCCTTTCAATGTCTAGGATATGTGATCCCTGAGGAGATAAACCATATGAGTGGTCAATAACAGTATTTCCCCCTCAAGGTGGGGAGTTTGTAAGAATAAAAGTGCTTATTAATGATTAAAATTGATTCTGTGTATGTATAAATGTTAAAAGTGTAGATTATACAGAAAGGCCCGTTTGTGTTGAAACAAAATGAAAGCCCACAGGTTGCCAGCATGGGCTGAGTTTTGTAAGAAACAAAATGGAAGCCCACAGAGCTGCCGCATGGGTTTTGAGTACTGGAAAGACATTTAATCGAATCAAGAGATGGCTGAGCCAGGCTAGACAGCCACATGTGTGAGGAGGGCCAATAAGGAACTGCCCTGGAACCAAAACGCAATCCTGAGGCTTTCTGAGGGACAATGGCTTTCGACAGGTATGAAGAACTCAGTCAAAGACTTTTCTCTCTCTCCTCAACCAGCTAGCCAAAGGGAAGTGACATATATCATTCTTTATTATAACCTCATTGTATCTGTTGTAACTAAGATGGATGTGCATGTGTGTGTGTTTTTGAATAAACTGTTCCAATTGTTTAAAAGAATTGTCTCGCTGTAAAATTTAATGCCAGAGATTTAGAAATCTTACAATAATAAAGGAGGAGGAAAAAAGGGAATAGGAATAATTTAGGAGAAGTTAAAAAAAATCAGGAAGGCAAAGAGAAATTACAAAATCAAATTACCAAGTGTTTGATAGGCACTAAATTACAAAAGGGAAATTAAAGTAGGGATAGGGCCACTAAAGGACGGGCAAGATAAACTCACAGGTAGTGAGAAAGAAATTGCAGAAGTACACAATAACTACTTCGCCACAGTTTTTACTAAAGATGATAATGAAATAGACACTTCACTGGAGGATGAACTTAAAAAGATTATTAATACAGTTGGGATAGAAAGGGAGAAAATAATTGACATATTGGCAAAACTAAAAGAGGATAACGCCCCAGGTTCGGATGGTATGCACCCACGCATACTTGTAGAAACTAGGAAGGAGATAAAAAGTTCCATAGAAAAGGCGATATTGCCAAACAGCTAATATTGTTCTTCTATAAAACGGGAGTTAGAACAAAACCTGGGAACTATAGACCAGTCAGCTTAACATCAGTGTTAGGAAATGTAAGAGAAAATTGGCATTAGGGGTATAAGCGAAATAAGGTTTAAAGTGCCAGCTTCTACATCGGCTCAGCAAAAGGGGCATAAGATCTTTGGCTGACCTCACACATTCTAACATATTCCAGTACCAAGGACCCAGAGGCCTCTGATTCAACGTTGATGTACTAAAACACTAGATAACATTAAGGTACGTCCAGTCCGACCAGATAAGACACCATGAAAGACTCTAAACAGATACTGATAAGACTCTGTGAAAAGACTCTAAACAGACTTTTAGGTGCTATGTACAATCAGCAAATTCTAACCCAATGAGGTCATCCCAGTTCAGGTCTAAAGGTTGCTTTGAGATCCTGGTCTGTCAATCCAAAATATTACTAATAAGGTAACCCAATTAGAGATCGAGGGAGGTCGTACCGGGGGGGCGAACGGATCTATGTATAAATGATGTATGATTTTGCTATTCAGGGAACATCTCCACTCACAGGCAGCTGTGATGAGAAGTGTTCCCAGACATCCGTAATTAAAGATCGTTATACCTTGCCATCCGTCTCCGTCTAATAACTTCGAGGGCTGCTATGCGGGTTAGGACGAGCGTCGACCCTTTATATCAGAGGGCCCGCTCGTGGAAAGAGAAGCCTTCCCATTTTTCCCCTTCAGGAAAGATACTGGAAGCTATATTAAAAGAAGTGATCGAAGATCATCTCGAAACAGAAAATACAATTAAAAAGTCAGCATGGATTCCGAAAGGCTAACATGTGATTAACTAACCTGATATAATTTTTTGATGAGGGAACGGGACGAATAGACAAGGGTAACACAGTTTATTTATCTTATTAGATGTCATATACTCGGATTTTCAAAAGGCCTTTGAGTAGGTACCACACAGTAGGCTCATGACAAAGCTTAGGGAATGTGGAGTCAGGGGGTAAATAGCTGAATGGATAGCAAATTGGTTAATAAACAGAAAGCAGAGAGTAGGGGTAAAGGGTAGCTGGAAAGTAGAAAGTTGTGTTCCACAGTATCAGTGCTGAGACCAGTGTTACTTATAATTTACATTAAAGATTTGGACTTAGTGTTATATATGTAAACCTGCAAATACCTTGTGTAGCCAACAAAGGGCTCATCCGCTGGAGTCCCAAGGGATCCCACAATTCCTTGGGAGAACCTGTACTTAAGGAGGCCTCACAGGCTGGAGAGGCACTCTGGAGACCTGCGATAAAAGACGAAGGTCACACTTTACTTTGAGCTCACAGTGTTCAGTCTGACTCTTTCTCCATACATAACAACTGGTGACGAGATACAGATAGTGAACCCAATGATGCAGAGAACAGTGGGCATCCCGGAGAAACTTTCGGAGGGAGATGATTGGGAAACCTTCGTGGAGTGACTCGACCAATACTTCGTGGCCAACGAGCTGGAAGGGGAAGCGAACGCTGCCAAACGAAGGGCGATTCTCCTCACCGTCTGCGGGGCACCAACGTATGGCCTCATGGAAAATCTACTTGCTCCAGCGAAACCCACAGAGAAATCGTACAATGATTTGTGCACACTGGTCCGGGAGCATCTGAACCCGAAGGAAAGCGTTCTGATGGCGAGGTACCGGTTCTACACCTACAAAAAGGTCTGAAGGCCAGGAAGTGGCCGAGCTATGTCGCCGAGCTGAGATGCCTTGCAGGACATTGCGAATTTGAAGGACATTTGGAGCACATGCTCAGAGACTTTTTCATACTTGGCATTGGCCACGAAACTATACTTCGCAAACTTTTGACTTTAGAGACCCCAACCTTGAGTAAGGCCATAGCTACAGCCCAGGCATTCATTGCCACCAGTGACAATACTAAGCAATCTCTCAGCACACAAGTGCTGCTACAAGTACTGTGAACAAAGTGATGATGATTTCAAATCGCAACGTACAGGGCAGGTCACACATGCCTGCAGTTGCACGTCCGCAGATATCTCAGAGTCCACCATCAAGGGTGATGAATGCAAGTCCATTAACACCTAGTTAGCGCTGCGGGGGATCATCATTTCCATTCATGCCGATTCAAAGGATACGTTTGCAAGGGCTGTGGAACAATGGGACACCTCCAACGTATGTGCAGGCGAGCTGCAAATCCTGTTAAACCTGCAAACCATCATGTTGCAGAGGAGGACAGATCCACGGAGGATCACGAGGAAACAGAACCTCAGATCGAGGAGGCGGAGATACATGGGGTGCACACATTCACCACGAATTGTCCCCCAATAATGCTGAATGTTGAACTAAATGGACTCCCGGTGTCAATGGAGCTGGACACAGGTGCAAGCCAGTCCATCAAGGGCAAAAAGACTTTCGAGAAACTGTGGTGCAGCAAGACCTCAAGGCCTGTCCTGACTCCCATTCGCACTAAACTGAGAACTTATATGAAGGAACTGATTCCCGTAATCGGCAGTGCTACCATAAAAGTCTCCTATGATGGAACGGTGCAGAAGCTACCACTCTGGGTGGTACCGGGCGATGCTCCCACGCTGCTCGGCAGGAGCTGGCTGGGAAAGATATGCTGGAACTGGGACAACGTCCGAGCGCTATCGCCCGCTGACGACACTTCGCGTGCCCAGGTCTTAAACAAGTTCCTCTCGCTGTTCAAACCAGGCATCGGGAAGTTCCAAGAGGCAAAAGTGCAGATCCATTTGATTTCGGGGGTGCGACCCATCCATCACAAGGCGAGATCTATCAATCGTTTCTCCCTGCAGGATCAATACCCACTACCAAAGGCAGACAACATTTTTGCGACGCTGGCGGGAGGAAAGACGTTCACGAAGTTGGACTTGACCTCGGCCTACATGACGCAGGAGCTGGAGGAATCATCAAAGGGCCTCACCTGCATCAACACGCACAAAGGTCTCTTCATTTACAACAGATGCCCGTTTGGGATTCGATCAGCCGTGGCGATATTCCAGAGAAACATGGAAAGCTTACTGAAGTCGTTCCCGCGGACGATGGTCTTCTAGGACAACATCTTGGTTACGGGTCGGGACACAGTCGAGCATCTGCAGAACCTGGAGGAGGTTCTTAGTCGACTCAACCACATGGGGCTCAGGTTAAAATGCTCGAAGTGCGTTTTCCTGGCGCCTGAAGTGGATTTCCTGGGGAGGAGGATCAGGCCCACCAATTCAAAGACGGAGGCAATCGAGAACGCACCGAGGCCACAGAATGTGACGGAGCTGCGGTCGTTTCTAGGACTCATGAACTACTTTGGTAACGTCTTACCCAGTCTCAGCACACTGTTAGAACCACTGCATGTCTTACTGCGTAAATGAGACGAATGGGTTTGGGGCAAAAGCCAAGAAAATGCCTTTGTAAAAGCGAGAAAATTGTTATGCTCAAACAAATTGCTTGTGTTGTATGATCCATGTAAGCGTTTGGTACTAGCATGTGATGCGTCATCATATGGAGTTGGGTGTATATTACAACAAGCTAATGATTTTGGGAAATTGCAACCGGTTGCTTATGCATCCAGGAGTCTGTCTAAGGCTGAGAGAGCCTACAGCATGATTGAAAAAGCGTTAGCGTATGTCTATGGGGTAAAGAAAATGCATCAATATCTCTTTGGGTTAAGATTCGAATTGGAAACTGACCATAAGCCACTCATATCCCTGTTTTCCAGGAGTAAAGGGATAAATACCAATGCATTGGCCCGCATCCAGAGATGGTCGCTCACATTGTCCGCATACAACTACGCCATCCACCACAGGCCAGGCACAAAAAACTGTGCCGATGCTCTCAGTAGGCTGCCATTGCCCACCACGGGGGTGGAAATGGCGCAGCCCACAGATCTAGCCATGGTTATGGAAGCATTTGAGAGTGAGCAATCACCCGTCACTGCCTGGCAGATCAAAACCTGGACAAGCCAGGACCCCTTATTATCTCTAGTCAAAAACTGTGTGCTTCACGGGAGCTGGGCCAGTGTCCCAGTGGAAATGCAGGAAGAGATAAAGCCGCTTCAGCGGTGCAAAGATGAAATGTCTATAGAGGCAGACTGCCTTCTGTGGGGCAGTCGAATAGTGGTTCCCAAGAAGGGCAGAGGCACCTTCATCAGTGACCACCACAGTACCCACACAGGCATCGTAATAATGAAAGCGTTAGCCAGATCCCACGTGTGGTGGCCCGGTATCGATGCGGACTTAGAATCCTGGGTGCATAGATGTAATACATGCTCGCAGTTAAGCAATGTATCCAGGGAGGCGCCGCTAAGTTTATGGTCTTGGCCCTCCAAACCGTGGTGTAGGGTACATGTCGACTATGCAGGCCCGTTCTTGGGTAAAATGTTCCTTGTGGTTGTAGATGCGTACTCCAAATGTATTGAATGTGAGATAATGTAGGCTAGCACGTCCCCTGGCACTACTGAAAGCCTGCGGGCCATGTTTGCCATGGCCTACCCGATGTCCTGGTGAGTGACAACCGGCCATGCTTTACCAGTGCTGAGTTTAAAGAATTCATGACCCGTAACTGGATCAAACATGTCACATCTGCCCCGTTTAAACCAGTGTCCAATGGTCAGGCAGAGAGAGCAGTGCAAACCATTAAGCAGGGCTTGAAGAGGGTAAAGGGAAGGCTCACTGCAGACTCACCTATCCCGAGTCCTGCTTAGCTACCGCAAGAGACCCCATTCGCTCACTGGGATCCCACCTGCTGAACTGCTCATGAAAAGAGCACTTAAGACAAGGCTCTCGTTAGTTCACCCTGATCTACATGAACAGTTAGAGAGCAGGCGGCTTCAACAAAGCACATATCATGATAGCGCAAATGTGTCACGCGAGATTGAAATCAATGATTCTGTATTTGTATTGAATTATGGATAAGGTCCCAAGTGGCTCCCCGGCACTGTCGTGGCCAAAGAGGGGAGCAGGGTATTTCGGGTCAAACTTTCAAATGGATTCATTCACCGGAAACACTTGGACCAAATCAAACTCAGATTCACGGACTATCCTGAGCAACCCACTTTGGACCCTACCTTCTTTGACCCCCCCCCCCCCACCCCCAACACACACACCAGCGGCAACCGGCACCACGGTTGACCACGAAGCAGAACCCATCATCCACAGCAGCCCAGCAGGACCCACCACACCAGGCAGCCCAGCAAGGCCAGTTGCACAGCAGCCCATCGAGGGCCCAACAGTTGATTCACCAATACCAGCTCTCACACCAAGACGATCAACCAGGGCAAGAAGAGCTCCAGATCGACTCACCTTGTAAATAGTTACACTGTTGACTTTTGGGGACGGGAGTGTTGTTATATATGTAAACTTGTATTTACTCTGTACAGCCACCAGAGGGCTCATCCGCTGGCGTCCCAAGGGATCCCATAATCCCTTGGGAGCACAGGTATTTAAGGAGGCCTCACAGGTTGGAGAGGCACTCTGGAGACTTGCAATAAAAGACTACGGTCACACTTTACTTTGAGCTCAGTGTTCAGTCTGACTCTTTCTCCATGCATAACACGAGGAACAGCACCTCATCTTTCGATTAGGCACTTTACACCTATCTGGACTCAACATTGACCAACAATTTCAGACCATAACCTCGGTCCCTATTCTTTCACATGACAGCTGTTGTTGATTCTGTCATTCTCATTTACACCTCATCTAGACTCATCTTTTGTTTTGTAACTTGTCCCATTATCATCTCCTTCTTCCTTGCATCATCTCCTTTTGCCTTGCAAGAGTCTTTTAATCTCTCCTGCCTTCCATTCTATCACAGACCTTCCCTTTTGTTCTTACCTCCCTTTTCCTGCCCTTGCTTAAAATGTTACATCTCTAAATGTTTCCAGTTCTGACGAAAGGTCATCGACCTGAAATGCTAACTCTGTTTCTCTCTCTCCACAGATGCTGCCTGACCTGCTGAGTATTTCCAGCATTTTCTGTTTTGATATTAAATGTTGGTGTTCAGAGATATTTAGGTGTCCTAGTACAAGAAACTCAGAGATGGCATGCAAGTACATCTTGGCCTTTATTGCTAGAGGGTTGGAGTACAAGAGTAAGGAGGTCTTGCTACAGTTGTACAGGGCTTTGATGAGACCACACCTGGAATACAGTGTACAGTTTTAGTCTCCTTATCTAAGGAAGGATATAGGTACCTTAGAGGCAATGCAACAAAGGTTAATTAGATTGATTCCTGGGATGAGAGGGTTGTCCTATGAGGGGAGGCTGAGTAGATTGGGCCTATACTCTGGAGTTTAGAAGAATGAGAGGTGATCTTGTTGAAACATACAAGATTCTGAGGGGGTTTGACAGGATAAATGCTGAGAGATTATTTCCTCTGGCTGGAGAGTCTAGAATTAAGTGGCATAGTCTCAGGATAAGAAAATAAAGAAAGACTTGGATTTATATAGAGCCTTTCACGACCACTGAACGTCTCAAAGCGCTTCACAGCCAATGACGCACTTTAGGAGTGTAGTCATTGTGGTAATGTAGGAAATGTGGCAGCCAATTTGCGCACAAGCAAACTCCCACCAACAGCAATGTGATAATGACCAGATAATCTGTTCTTTTGTTCCGTTGATTAAGCGATAAATATTGGCCAGGACAGCGGGGATAACTCGTGTTATTTTCCTACTCCTTTTCGAAATAGTGCCATGGGATCATTTACATCCACGAGAGAGCAGACGGGGCCTCGGTTTAACTGGAGTGTCAGCCAAGATTTTTTGTGCTCATGGTTGACAACCTTCTGACTCAGAGGCACTGGCAGGGGGTCGGCCTTTTAAGACTGAGATGAGAAGGAATTTTTTCACTCAGAGTTGTGAATCTTTAGAATTCTCTTCTCCAAAGGGCTGTGGATGCTCAGTTGTTGAGTATATTCAAGGCTGAGATAGATAGACTTTTGGACTCTAGGGGATCAAGGGATATGGGGATAGTGCAGAAAAGTGGAGTTGAGGTCGAAGATCAGCCATGGCGGAGCAGGCTCGAGGGTCCATATGGCCTTCTCCTGCTCCTAATTCTTATGTTCTTATTTTCTTATGATTGGCTGCTTAGACAGTTTGATGACATCACTGCTGCTCTATGCTAAGAATCCCCTATTGACAGCGCTACAATCAATTACACGTCGAGAAAGCTAATGTTCACGCCAGACATCGCGAGATTTCTGTGGGCAGTTTTCTTCGAGGTCAGCGGCGATCGCTGTTGCATCACCACTGACCGCAAATTACAGGCCAATAAGATTCCCTCCACTTACATTATGAATGGGAGAGAAATGCCACAGCTCGTATTGGACGAGTAAATTCCAGGATTTCAATCGGAAAAACCTGAACCACTTTAAATGCCTTTTCTCTTGCTAATGGTTCCTCTGCAACTTGATATCATGCTTGTCAAGGTGTCAGCTGTGGCTCAGTGATAGCACTCCTGCCTCTGAGCCAGAAGGTCATGGATTCAAGCCCTACTCCAAAGACTTGATTGCATAATCCAGGCTAACACCTCAGTGCAGTACTGAGGGAGTGTTGCATTCTTTTAGATGCCGTAATTCAGATGAGACATTAAACCGAGGCCCTTCTGCTCCCCCCTTGGGTGGATGTAAAAGAACCCATGGCATTATTCGAAGAACAGCAGGGGAGCTTTCCCGGTGTCCTAGCCAATAGTTATCCCGCAGCCAACATCACAAAAACAGATTATCTAGACATGCATGTCATTGCTGTTTTGGGGCCTTGCTGTGCACAGATTGGCTGCCGCGCTTCCCTACAGTACAATAACATTTCAAAAATTACTTATTTGGCTGTAAAACGCTACATCAATGCAAGTCCTTTCCTTTCCTTTAGTGTTGGACAGTACAGCAACATGGAATGTTATCTGCATATATGTAAAAGCTGATGCCATGCTTACAGATAATGTCACTGAGGGGCAGCTTGTAGGTTTGGAATACAAATGGCCAAGGAGAAAAATGCAGAAGATGTGCTTGTCACGGTGGGACAGGGGTGGGGACAGAACTATGAAAGGGTAATGCCAATGAGATTAAAAGGGAGACATATTATAAAGTTAGGACTGACAATACAAAAGATAATCACGAGGAATGTATAAAGCATAGAAGGAAGGTGAAAAGAAAGATTAGAAGGGCTAAATAAGATTAAGAAAGACTAGTAGATAATATAAAAGGTAATATTAAGCACTTTTCCAAGCTTATAAAAAGCAAAAGAATAGGCAAAGAGAGGGTAGGACCATGATAACTGCAAGGATACTAGAGTGTTAATTCAGCAAAAGGAAACCATTTCTTTAAATATAATCTCCTTTCTTCATATAATAAAGTTTATGTAAAGCCCGGAAGACAAAGGCAAGTTTCTAATGGAGCAGGATACGAAGTCTCATAAACAGTGATAAGAAAAGGTATAGAGAGAGAGTCTGCACCTAGACTGGGAGCTCCAGTGAATACTCCACAGAAAGAAGATCTCAGCTGACCATGCTCCGAGGATAAAGATAACTACAGTATCTTGCAAGGTAAGGCTGCCTCATAGAAGAATGTAGTGCGATGCCCTCTTAATGCTATGGTTAATATTGTATGCTTTGCTGGTGTACATGATGTCTGTCATCAATAAAGGTTAAAATATATCATGTCTGATTCGACAGGCCTGAACCCAAATCCAAAGACACAGTGCATGATGATCTAATAAAAGAAGCCAGAGGAGATACCCGAGGCTTGGCCACAATATTTTGATCCTCATTAAATATGCAAATCGTGCCATGGAACTGGAGAACAGCCAATGTAACATCTTTGTCAAGGAGGAAGAGAAGGATAAGTGGAATAATTACAGACCAGTTCATCTTATAGTTGCGGGCAAACCATTAAAATCTGTAATTCAAAATAAAATTAGTGAGCATTTTAAAAAGCATAGATTAATCAAGGGCAGCCAGCAGAAACGTGAGACTTGACATATTTAATAGAGGTTTTTGAAAATCTAATGATTGGGTAGCTAAAGGGAATGTAGTATGAACTTTCAGAGACATTCGATAAGGTGCCTCAAAAGCGGCATGATAGAAAAATTGAGGGGTATGTTATATGGGGAAATGTAGTTGCATGGATCGAAAGTCAGTTGCCGAACAGGAAACAAGAGTCAGGATCAACGGGTGTTGCTTAAATTCGACAAGGAAGTGATGTACCTCGGGGCCAGTACTGGGTCCACTTTTGTACTCGATATGTACAGATTATTTGGACTTGGGTATACAAAACAGAACCTCGAAATCTGCTGACAACACAAAAGTAGAAGGTTTGGCAAACTGTGAGGAGGACTGTAAAACACTTCAGGCAGCTTTAGACAGGTTAGCAGACCTAGCAGACAGGTTAATGGAATGGGCAGACAGATAACAGATGCAATTTAATGTGGATAATTGTGAGGTAACGCATTTTAGGAGGAAATTAAATAGGAGTACATACTTAATGAAGATACAGAAGAGCATGAACAGAGGAATGTAGGAATTTGTTTACAAAGCTTCCTGAAAGTGAGAGTGCAGGTAAATAAAGCCATGAAAAAGATCAACAGAAATTTAGGTTTTATAAACAGGGGCACAGAATACAAGAATAAAGAAGTCATTATGATTTTATACGAAACAATGATTAGGCCACAACTGAAGCCCTGTAAGCAATTTTGGACCTCCCCAACAACCCCCCCCGCCTCCCCCATTATAGAAAGGTAACTACAGAGTGGTTGAGGGAAACCACTGCTTTTTTTTAAAGGGAAAATTGGATATATATTTCAAGCAGAGGAAGATAAAGGGCTAAAAGGAGAGAGTTGACAGTGGGATGTGATTTTTAAAAATTCATTCTTGGGATGTGAGCGTCACTGGTAAGGCCGGCATTTACTGCCCATTCCTAATTGCCCAGAGGTGGTATTGGTGGACCTTCTTCTTGAACCGCTGTAGTCGTGTGGGCTTGTTATTCTTTGGAGCAGTTTGATATAATGAGTAGCTTGCTCGGGCAGTTAAGAGTCAACTACCTTGGTGTGTGACAGGAGTTACATATAGGCTAGACCAGCAGGATTCATTCCGTAAAGAACAGATTTGTTTCAGATAGCTCTAGCAAAAAGCTAACATAGACAATGACTGGAATCTCCGTAGAGGCAGGACTTCCGTCCGCTCCTCTGAACTTGCCCCAACGCTGACACATTTTTCTGGGTGTCCTTCCACCCAAGACAGAGCAAGCCAATGTGAAGAGGAAAAAGAGGAAATGAGGTGGAACTTTTTCATTCAAAGAATTATGGTATAAGTTACCAGGAAAAGTCACTGAAGCAGACTTTGTGTAAAACCAAATAACAGAAAAGTAGCTACAGTGAGACTTTCCAACCTGAGAGCTCAATGGGTAAATACATCACAATCTGTGGCAGTGAACGACACAGACCAAGAATGTCCTTGATCGTTGATCTAAGTCAATCTTAGCAAGGGAAACGGCGAAATTGTATAATTGGCCTCACTACCTCTGGGCAAGCACAGCCACACATGCTGTATTCCAACATGCATTACCACCTTTAAATAAGAGGCCCACAATTAGAAACAAAGTAAAATTGAAAGTGATATAATGACCCTGAATTTCCATTTGGTATGCCGTCATACCACTTTTGAAATTGAACACAACCCGAGATATGGGAAATGGTCAACGTTGTCCAGGGTCGCGCTGTGGATCTTGATGACTGGGGGGCAGTGCTGTGCGGCGAGGACAGGCTGGTGGAGGACCTTTGTCTTATGGATGTTTAGCGTATCGCCCATGCTTTCGTACGCCTCAGTAAATACGTCGACTATGTCCTGGAGTTCAGCCTCTGTATGTGCGCAGCTCGACGAGAGGTTGGGGTGGTCTTCGACCTGGCCTGGAGACAGCGAAGGTTGAACAGATTCCCACTGGTTCTGTAGTTTAGTTCCACTCCAGCGGGGAGCTTGTTGATTGTGAGGTGGAGCATGGCAGCGAGGAAGATTGAGAAGAGGGTTGGGGCGATGACGCAGCCCTGTTTGACCCCGGTCTGGACGTGGATTGGGTCTGTAATCACATCGTTCGCATGCCAGACACGAGACTCCCAAAGCAAGCGCTCTACTCGGAACTCCTTCACGGCAAACAAGCCAAAGGAGGGGCAGAGGAAACATTACAGGGACACCCTGAAAGCCTCCCTGAAAAAGTGCAACATCCCCACTGACACCTGGGAGTCCCTGGCTAAAGACCGCCCTAAGTGGAGGAAGTCCATCTGGGAGGGCGCCGAGCACCTTGAGTCTCATCGTCGAGAGCATGCAGAAATCAAGCGCAGGCAGCGGAATGAGTGTTCGGCAAACCTGTCCCACCCACCCTTTCCCTCAACGACTATCTGTCCCACCTGTGACAGGGACTGTGGTTCTCATATTGGACGGCTCAACCACCTAAGGACTCATTTTTAAGAGTGGAAGCAAGTCTTCCTCGATTCCGAGGGGCTGCTTATGATGATGATGAACACAAGTTCGGGATTTCCTCAATTGCTTGCGCTAAATCCTGAACTTGCGATCTGTCAAGTTCTGACTCTGCATCGGCTTCGCTGCACGCTTCACCTACCCATTGAAACCAATGTGTTGATGAAAAGTTGGGCTAGTTGCCCACCTACTACGTATTAATTACCATGAAAATTTTTATGGCTGGTGCAAACAGACGCAAGAACTTGTTGATCAGCGTAAGGAGGGGGAGGGGATGAGAACATTGCATCAATTTTGAGCTAGGGTTAAGCTACAGCCCACGAAAAACATACTACAGGTGTAATAGAGTTTTATGATTCATATCCAGAAGCCAAATCTGCTAAAGTGCACTAACGTATTAATAATTAACAATGGTGTGCCCCTGGGATCGGTTGGCCACTATTCTGCAGCGTTTGAAAGCAAGTTTTCACTAGGTATTCCTTAACTACGACGCCGACCGCAAATTCAGGGCCAATATTGTGGACAAAACGAGTTATACAGCAAGACAGGAAAAAAATAATTTCTGACCAAGTCAATTGGTATGGTATTTGAGAGAGTGTTGGCACTGGATAGGTGGAGACGTTTTGTGTGAAGTTACAAATGAGCTTGTAAAATTGTTATAAAAACACAAAATGCTGGAACACTCATCGACCCAAAATGTTAACTCTCTCCACAGATGCTCCACACTCTCTCCACAGTGTTTCCAGCATTTTCTATTTTTATTTCAGATTTCTAGATTATTTTGCTTTTGTTTTATTGTAAATTTGTTAGTTTACTTGATCACGAAATATAATTTAAAAAAGTATGCAGGGAACTGATTAAGCTTAATGTTCCACCATATTAAAAAGGCTTAAACACCCTCTCAGGTAACATGGATTTAGTTCATTTAAAATAAATGAATTTCTAGGTCCAATGTAACATTTTCAAAGCCCAGCTATTTATTTCAACAGTTAAAGTGTTAAACACCCTTCACAAGTTTCAGCATTCTTCCTTTAAGAGTATGGGCTCAATTTTCCCCACTGCCGTTTTTTGGATATTGCAAGAGTTATGCCCTTTTTTTGGCCCCGACTACTCCAAAAAAGTAACTAATAAGTTTCCCCGTTCTATTTTTTGAAATTGGCACCGCGCAGCCAGTCCTTTAGCTTCGGGGGGTGGAGCCTAATGTCTGCACCGAAAAAACGATGCCTTCCCCCCACCCCCCCGGCCCCCCTCGCATGTGCAAAAAAAACATTTTCGACGTGACTGCTATGGGCGCACATGCCCAGTACAGCGCCTGGTTTGCATTCGGCCATTTTTAAAGAGCCAGTGTGTGTGTGAACTTTTATTCTCATTGGAAAAATCGGAGTTGCAATACAATATGCAACGTGGCTCAAGGACCAAGAATTTCTTACAGGATGACGTGGAGGCACTGGTTACTGTAATTGAGGCCAGATGGCACGAGCTGGACACCAGCAGAGAGCACATAAAAGTTTCACCAAAAGAAATGAAGAAATGCTGGAATCAACTTGCAGAAGATTACCGTGCAGTGGTGACCACCCTGAGGCCTGGAGGCCAGTGCAAAAAGAAGTGGCAGGACCTTGGTCAAGTAGTTAGTGTAAGTAATATTTTCATTTATTCAATGCAATTGCAATTGTACATGTGATCATCTGTATATGTCCCACCCAGCAGAAAGACACCCTCTCTAAAAAGTTATATTTTCATCTTTGCAGAGGAAGGTGGCACACAACAAAAGAGAGAGAACTTGAACAGGAGGAGGCCCGGCAAATCTGCAGCCACTGACACCCTTGGAAGTCAGGGTCGCTGCTTTGATGGGTCCTGCCTGGAGAAAAGCCACCACCACTGCACAAGCTGGGCCCACACTCGAGGGAGAGGGTGTCCTGCAAATTCTACAGTCTGGCTTTGCTAAATGTTAAGTACTGCGCAGGCTAGCCATGCTTCGGTTCATGGGGATGTCTCCGTCAGCTACGCTTCGGTTGATGCAATGTGCTATCATTCATCGTGGTCCTTCAAATCAGCCTGCTGCCTGCGCTGTGTGAGCCTACTCATGCCACCCTGCCCCCTCCTCTGCTGCTAACCATTTGTCTGTTTGGTTATATTTTGCAGAACTTGAGGCCAACCCCGACGAGGCTGAAGCCGATGCAGAAGAAGATTCAGACGCAGACGAGCCTGAAGAGGAGAACATCTTCCAATCCCACCTTCCAGACCAAGAGCATGGGGGTGAGGGGGAGGGGCAGGGAGAGGTGATGGATGAAGCCCCCACTGTTGAACTCACTCTGGAGGAGGTGCAGGTGCCGCCCATTGAGGTGCCAGGCCCTTTCCTGAGTGATACGAGGTTGGGACATTCCATGGTTTCTCACAGTCTGAGGCTGGGGATTCCAGTGGGGTGCAGTGAGGCACACCCAGGGCCCCACCATCCGAGGCTGCGGGTCCCAGTGCGATGCAGCGAGGCACACCCAGGGCCCCACCGTCCGAGGCTGCAGGTCCCACTGGGATGCAGTGAGCCACACCGAGGGTGAGGAGAAGGAGAGCTCGACCGTGCTCTCCTGAGGTGCAGGATCTAACAGATGTGGTTCAAACTATGGCAATGAGTGTGGAGAGCACTGACGTTACACGATCACTCCTGGACACCATCAGTGGGGTGGGTGATGAGGTATTGGGACTGTCGGGAGAAGTAACAACACTCTCGTGAGAAATGGGAGCACTATCCGGGCACGAGGGAGGGAATGTCGCAGGTAGTTGAGACACTGTCAGGGCACATGAGAGAGGGAATGTTGTAGTTAGCTGCTGCAATAATGGAACACGCCCAGACCCCGCGCCCATTGACAGAATCAACTGCCCCTCCCACTCCAATCCCCAGACCAGCCTCTGAAGAGGCCCAAGCCAGGCCTTCCACATTACCAGCTGCCCCCACTTCCCCCCCCCATCCCACCCAAATAAGAAGTGTGCATTACCAGAGATGTTCGAAAGAATAAGCTTGGTACGAACCCGAGAAATGCTGCGCCACTGCCTGCGGACAGGGGTGGTGGAGGCACCAAGAGTAAGCGCAGCGGGCGGTCTTAGAATAAGGTGGAGGAGAGATGGGCTGCTGTTGTTGTTGTTATTATTGTTGTTACTGTTGTAACTGTTCTCAAGTTAAAAGTTTTTTGTAAGTTATGTAAATTTACCAGTTTAAAAGTTTGTAAGTGATCTTAACTAAAAACTTTAGTGTGATACAAGAATATTTTTTTATTAAAGTTAAGTACAAACAAGTGTTAAACTTTTCAATAAAATATATTTTAAATTATAACTGAATCATTTCCATTATTTGTGCCATTAACACCACAACTTTTTAAACTAAAGAAAAATTATTTCCATTATTTGTTCCATTAACACAACACATTACGGAACAGGTCCAAACAGTAAACATGGTCCATGTGGAATAGTTGCCGCTGAGCCTTCAGGCAGCAAAGCTTTCACAGATGAGCTGCTGGCGCAAGGCCCGAGCAATCGTTAAAGGGGCACAACGGCCCGCCCTCCTCTGCCGTCGTGCTCTAAGTTCAGGTAGTTGCATGGCTTCCTCGTCATCTGCATCTTCCTCCTCATCAGCCACTCTCACCTCAGGTGGGTCTTCCTACTACCAGCTGCAGCTGGCTCATGAGGGCTAAGTTATGCAGCACACAACAGTGAACTGACCGACAATCTCAGGGGGGTACAGCAAGTAGTCTCCGGAATGGTCCAGGCATCGGAAACACTGTTTCAAGGAGTCAATGGTCCTCTCTATTATGTTGTGTGTCACATGTGCAACATGTTGTATTCCCGGTCAGCTTCCATCCAGGATGCGTGTAGGCGCGTCATGAGCCAGGTGGAGAGGCCGTACCCTTGGTCTCCCAGCAGCCAGCTCTGTCCTTCTGATTGCTGCTAAAACATGGCCGATATAGTGCTCTCGCATAGGATGAACACATCATAGGTGCCCCAAGGATATCTTGCATCAACTGACATGATGCGATGCATGTCGTCACACACGAGCTGCACATTCAGGGGTGGAAGCCTTTTCTGTTCCTGTACATCTCGGAATCCTCCAAAGGTGCTCGCAAGGCGATGTAGAAACATAGAAAATAGGAGTAGGCCATTCGGCCCTTCGAGCCTGCACCGCCATTCAATAAGATCATGGCTGATCATTCCTTCAGTACTTTTCATAACGATGTTGCATTTTCTAGAAAGATTGCTCAAAAGACATTAAACACAAAAGGCATTAAAATGGTCTGTACTATACAAATACCAAATCTTATTAAAAAAATATTTTTTTTTCTGCCAGGTTTCAGTGGGTCTTCAGGAATGTTTCAATTGATACAAAGTACCACTGGCTTAAACAGCAGAAGAAATACTTTTGTAGTGTATTGTCTCGCTACCTGTTTACAAAGGATGCCACATGCCGAATATATCATTCAACACTTTCCTCGAAGCTAAAGCCTGTCCATACCAGCCTTTTTTGTATTACTAAAGCAAGGGTCTGTTTTGTTCTGAAAAGTGATCACCAGTAGATTCTTTTCCTTCTTGATGATAGGTCCTTTAGATCTTTCTGCTAGGAAATGACATCGTGGGTATCAGCATTTGATTTCTGGCTCACTTGTACTGGTGGCAGCGGCTTACTGTAAAAATCAGGTGGCGGTGGTGGACTTGAATTTTCAAAGTCCTCATCTGTACCAACTGGCTCGACCTTATTCTTTCTCTTCATATGAATCTTTTTGACCTTTCTCCTCCCTGGCTGAGTCTGGCATTTTCCGGTTACGCTCAATTTCCTCTTGTTGCCCAGTTAATACTACTGCAAAGGCACTTGGCTTCATTTTCTCACAATTTTGACTGCTGTCACCAGACTCCCTTTGTATCTTAGACGATTCCCTCTTTTCCGAAGTGCTTAGTAGAATCTGTTAGATTTTGGTTTGTTTTTTTCTTTCTGTCTTTTGGTTTTCTCTTTATTCACAGAAATGACCTTCGATATAGGTTGAAAAGGGTTTGTGTGTGGGTCAAGTTCATCATCTTCCTGATTTAGAGGCTGCCCCTCTTGCTCAGCACCTGCCTTTTCTTTGCGTTTTCTTTCCTCTCGTATTCTACGTACTCTTTCTGCTCGTTCTGTGGGTACAATCAATGCAGCCCTGTACCTTTGGGAAGCAAGCAATCCTGGAAGAGCCCACAGCCCTTTCACGCATTGCCTGGGCGATCATGGGGAACTGAATTTAGTCATTCCTCCGGGCATATAGTGCAGCAATCCTATTATGGTCTATTAGGGCTAGGGGGAAGTTTCGACAGTGGGAGACGGGGGTTGAGGGTGGATAGTTGTCGGATGGCAAGGGTAAAGTTGATTTGGCAGGGGAGCTCCTTAGGGAGCTGCGACGTCCGGCGGCCATCTTGTCAAGTAGGGCGTCCAGGCCTCTTCCCAGTGGCGACCAGGCGTTTGGGTCCCAAGCGGCGTCCAGACCTCTTCCCAGCAGCGACCAGATCCCCTCCAGCGGCGACAGCTGTGCCTCTCCTCCATGATGGTGTCTGGGCCTCCTCCTCTTCCACGACGGTGGCTGGCCTTCCCTCCCCACCTTCAGAGTAAACTGGGCCTCTACTTCCCCACTGGTTACCTGGCCTCTTCTGACTGGTGAGCATCATGGCTGTGACCTTCCACTTGGAACTCCATTGGACCACTGACCCTCCCAATGCCTGCCCCCAACCAAGCCTCGAACCACCTACATCAAGGGCGCTACTCAGCGCCGAGCCTGTGGCCAACATCTCGCCATCGGCAATTAGGCTCATACAGCAGTGCCTGGTCTCCAGTCGTCTTGGATCCCCTTGTCACTGGACCAAGACCTTGCTCAGCTAAGCCCGTGTGGTAGCCGGTGTGCAACGGCCACCCCACGTTAAAAGAACTCACACACAGGCATCTTGCACTCCGTTAACATGAAGTTCGGGACCTGGAATGTCAGGACCCTCATGGACAACTCCAACATCGACAGGCCGGAGCGTCGCACCGCCATAGTTGCCTGGGAACTTAAGACGCTTTGACATCGACATTGCCACCCTAAGCGCGACCCGGCAGGCAGGGGAACGCCAGCTCAAGGAACAAGGTGGAGGTTACACCTTCTTCTGGAAAGGGAAACCAGAGAAAGAACGCCGCCGTCGTGGAGTCGGCATCACCATCAAAAACGAGCTGGTCAACCGCCTCAAAGACTCCCCCTGCGGGGTTAACGAACGCCTCATGACTCTTTGACTCACCCTATCCCGGCATCAATGCGCCACAGTCATCAGTGCATATGCCCCAACACTCGATGCAACAGATGAGACCAAAGAGGGTTTTTACTCCAATCTCGAAAAATCTCTGTCCCGCGTCCCCGCGGACGACAAACTGATCCTCCTAGGTGATTTCAACGCCAGGGTCAGCCCTCTGGGGAGGTGTGATTGGCAGAGAGGGAGTAGGGAAAGCCAACTCCAGCGGTACCGTACTCCTGACAAAATGTCTAGAACATGAACTTTTCATCATCAACACCTTGTTCCGCCAGAGGGACAAATACAAGGTATCGTGGCAACACCCTCGCTCCAAACACTGGCACCTGCTCGACTATGTCATCGTCCGAGCCAGGGATCGCAAGGATGTGCGCATCACCCGCGCATTGACAGGTGCAGACGACTGCTGGACGGACCACAGCCTAATCCAATCCATCATTGACATGAACATAACCCCAAAGCGGAGGGGGCAGCAGAAGCAGTGCCGCAAAAAAGTCAATGCCGGGGCACTTAAAGACCCAACTAAGAGAGTCCTATACAGTCAGCGCCTCACAGTTAACCTGACGAGCCTTTATGACCCTGAGACGCAGAATGCCCACTGTGCTTGGTCTGTCCTCCATGCCTCCATAACCAGTGCCTGCGAAGAGACGCTTGGTCACTCAACCAGGAAACACCAGGACTGGTTTGATGAGAATGACCAGGAGATCCAAGAGCTAATAGATCGCAAGTGCAGAGCATTTCTGAGCCTTAAGCAACAACCCAACTCAGGAGCAGCAAAGCAACATTACAGGCGGCTCAAGACTGCGGTCCAACAAAAAACCCGGGACCTAAAGAACAAGTGGTGGATGGAGAAAGCACAGGAGATACAACAGCTGGCCGACAGCCATGATGTGCAGGATTCTTCATCGCAGTGAAGGCCACCTGCGGTCCGAACTCCCAAGGCCCCACCCCACTGCTGGCCAAGAACGGGGAAACACTCATCAAGGATACCAAGGCAGTCAGGGCCCGCTGGAAGGAACACTTCGAAAATCTCCTCAATCGAGATTCTGCCTTTGACTCGAGTGTTCTCGACTCCATCCCGCAGCATGCAACTCGCCACCACCTCAGTAAACCCCAACACTGCACAAGGTAGGAAAAACCATAAGACAGCTTAAGAACAAGGCTACGGGAGCAGATGGAATCCCTGCTGAGGCACAAAAGTATGGCGAAGAGACGCTGTTGGCGCGGATGCATGATCTCATCTCTCTCATCTGGAGGGGGGAGAGCATGCCGGGAGATCGTAGAGATGCAGTGAACGTGACCATCTTTAAAAAAGGGGACAAGGCCGACTGCGGCAACTCCAGAGGAATCTCCCTGCTATCAGCCACAAGGAAAGTTGTCGCTAGAGTCCTACTCAACCATCTTCTCCCTGTGGCCGAGGAGCTCCTGTGGTTTTCGCCCCCTACGGGGCACAACGGACATGATTTTTGCAGTCCGACAGCTGCAGGAAAAATGCAAGGAACAGCGCTAGCCCTTATACATGGCCTTCTTTGACCTTACAAAGGCCTTTGACACTGTCAACCGTGAGGGTCTATGGAGCGTTCTCCTCCGTTTCGGATGCCCCCCTCCGCCTGCTCCACAACGACATGCAGGCCGTGATCCTCACCAACGGATCCATTACAGACCCAATCCACGTCCGGACTGGGGTCAAACAGTGCTGCGTCATCGCCCCAACCCTCTTCTCAATCTTCCTCGCTGCCATACTCCACCTCACAGTCAACAAGCTGAAGTGGAACTAAACGAGAGGCAGCGGAAGTTCGAGGTCGCTGAGGCGTGAGTCCAGGGATCAGAGAGGCCTACAAAGGCCGCGATAGGCAGCGGGAGTTCGTGGTCGCTGAGGCGTGAGTCCGGGGATCGGCAGAGGCCTACAAAAGACCGTGAGAGGCAGCGGGAGTTCATGGTCGCTGAGGTGTGAGTCCGGGGAGCGGCAGAGGCCTACAAAGGCCGCGAGAGGCCGCGGGAGTTCGTGGTCGCTGAGGCGTGAGTCCGGGGATCGGCAGAGGTCTACAAAAGACGGAGCTTGTGCAGCTACAGGGAGAAGGCAAAAAAGAAGTAAAAAGAAATAGAAAGGTGACGTCACAGCCAAGGAGGGTAAGTGATTGGCTGGTGATTGGTGAGTAGTTTTTCTTTTTTCTCTTCTATAACAGTGAGTAAACTTTAGCATTGTTGTTGCCAATTTAAGTGTATCTAAGGGTTAAGTCATGGCAGGAGAGCTCGGTCATGTGACATGCTCCTCCTGTACCATGTGGGAACTCAGGGACACTTCCGGTGTCCCTGACGACTACGTGTGCGGGAAGTGTACCCGCCTCCAGCTCCTGACGGACCGCGTTGCGGAATTGGAGCTGAGGGTGGATTCACTCTGGAGCATCCATGATGCTGAGAATGACGTGAGTAGCACGTGTAGCAAGTTGGTCTTTCCACAGGTGAAGGGTCCACAGCCAGTTAGGGAATGGAAGACCAGCAGGAAGAGCAGTGCAAGGAAGGTAGTGCAGGGATCCCCTGCGGTCATCCCCCTGCAAAACAGATACACCGTTTTGAGTACTGTTGAGGGGGATGACTCATCAGGGGAGGACAGCAGCAGCCAAGTTTATGGCACCGTGGCTGGCTCTGCTGCACAGGAGGGCAGGAAAAAGAGTGGGAGAGCGATAGTGATAGGGGATTCGATTGTAAGGGGAATAGATAGGCGTTTCTGCGGCCGCAACCGAGACTCCAGGATGGTATGTTGCCTCCCTGGTGCAAGGGTCAAGGATGTCTCGGAGCGGGTGCAGGACATTCTGAAAAGGGAGGGTGAACAGCCAGTTGTCGTGGTGCACATTGGTACCAACGATATAGGTAAAAAAAAAAAGGGATGAGGTCCTACGAGACGAATTTAAGGAGCTAGGAGCTAAATTAAAACGTAAGACCTCAAAAGTAGTAATCTCGGGATTGCTACCAGTGCCACGTGCTAGCCAGAGTAGGAATCGCAGGATAGCTCAGATGAATACGAGGCTTGCAGTAATGCAGCAGGGAGGGATTCAAATTCCTGGGGCATTGGAACCGGTTCTGGGGGAGGTGGGACCAGTACAAACCGGACGGTCTGCACCTGGGCAGGACCAGAACCAATGTCCTAGGGGGAGTGTTTGCTAGTGCTGTTGGGGAGGAGTTAAACTAATATGGCAGGGGGATGGGAACCAATGCAGGGAGACAGAGGGAAACAAAAAGGAGACAAAAGTAAAAGACAGAAAGGAGATGAGTAAAAGTGGAGGGCAGAGAAACCCAAGGCAAAAAACAAAAAGGGCCACTGAATATAAAGGGGCTGCAGGAGGGGTCAAAACTAAAATTCATGGTTTAAAAACTAGGATTAAAACACTCTACCTAAACACACGCAGCATTCGAAATAAAGTAAGTGAGTTGACGGCACAAATCATTACAAATGGGTACGATTTGGTGGCCATTACAGAAACATGGTTGCAGGGTGGCCAAGACTGGGAATTAAACATACAGGGGTATCTGACGATTTGGAAAGATAGACAAGAAGGGAAAGGAGGAGGGGTAACTCTGTTAATAAAGGATGATATCAGGGCAGTTGTGAGAGACGATATTGGCTCGAATGAACAAAATGTTGAATCATTGTGGGTGGAGATTAGAGATAATAAGGGGAAAAAGTCACTGGTGGGCGTAGTTTATAGGCCCCCAAATAATAACTTCACGGTGGGGCGGGCAATAATCAAGGGAATAATGGAGGCATGTGAAAAGGAACGGCAGCAGTAGTCATTGGGGATTTTAACCTACATATCGATTGGTCAAATCAAATCGCACGGGGTAGCCTGGAGGAGGAATTCATAGAATGCATACGGGATTGTTTCTTCGAACAGTATGTTACAGAACCTACAAGGGAGCAAGCTATCTTAGATCTGGTCCTGTGTAATAAGACAGGAAAAATAAACGATCTCCGAGTAAAAGATCCTCTTGGAATGAGTGATCACAGTATGGTTGAATTTGTAATACAGATTGAGGGTGAGGAAGTTGTGTCAGAAACGAGCGTACTATGCTTAAACAAAGGGGACTACAGTGGGATGAGGGCAGAGTTGGCTAAAGTAGACTGGAAACACAGACTAAACGGTGGCACAATTGAGGAACAGTGGAAGACTTTTAAGGAGCTCTTTCATAGTGCGCAACAAAAATATATTCCAGTGAAAAAGGGTGGTAAGAGAAGGGATAACCAAAGAAATAAAGGAGAGTATCAAATTAAAGACCAATGCGTATAAGGTGGCCAAGGTTAGTGGGAAACTAGAAGATTGGGAAAATTTTAAACAACAGCAAAGAATGCCTAAAAAAGCAATAAAGAAAGGACATGGTCTACAAGGCTGTAGTAATACCCGCCCTCCTGTATGGCTCAGAGACATGGATCATGTACAGTAGACACCTCAAGTCGCTGGAGAAATACCACCGATGTCTCCGCAAGATCCTACAAATCCCTGAAAGGACAGTCATACCAACATTAGTGTCCTCGACCAGGCCAACATCCCCAGCATTGAAGCACTGACCACACTTGATCAGCTCCGCTGGGAAGGCCACATTGTCCGCATGCCAGACACGAGACTCCCAAAGTAAGCGCTCTACTCAGAACTCCTTCACAGCAAACGAGCCAAAGGTGGGCAGAGGAAATGTTACAAGGACACCCTCAAAGTCTCCCTGATAAAGTGTAACATCCCTGCCAACACCTGGGAGTCCCTGGCCAAAGACCGCCCTAAGTGGAGGACATGCATCCGGGAGGGCGCTGAGCACCTCGAGTCTCATCGCCAAGAGCATACAGAAATCAAGCGGAGGCAGCAGAAAGAGCGTGCGGCAAATCTGTCCCACCCTCCCTTACCCTCAACGATTATCTGTCCCACCAGTGACAGAGACTGTGGCTCTCGTACTGGACTGTTCAGCCACCTAAGGACTCATTCTAAAAGTGGAAGCAAGTCTTCCTCGATTCTGAGAGACTGCCTATGACGATGATGAGTGCAGCAATCATCTGCCTAATGCAGATATGTGTTGCATGTTGAGAAATGGCGTGCATATCCCCAGTTGTGGCCTGGAATGATCCAGATGCATAGAATGAAAGTGCAGCTGTAAACTTCATTTCAACAGACAAAGCAGTCCTCCTGACGCTTCCATGTTGCAAGTCTACTTTTACTAACTCACAGACCTCGGTTACAACTTCTTTGCGGAAACACAGCTTTCTCACACAATCTGCATCACTCAGGTGCAGATATGAACGCTTGTCTTGATATACCTGACGTGGATAAGGCCTCCTGCCCATCATTCTACGTGTTCAGAGATTCCTCATGCGATGACGTTGAATCAATCGTCTCCTCCGCAGCACCATCATGCAGAAAGCTTGCACGAGGTAGGGCATTGTCAATATTGCCCCATAATTAAATTGTACCTTTGTAAGAAGCTCAAAACAGGGAGATAAAGCTTCTTTGGTCTCTCTTTCCCCCAAGGTCAATGCCCTAGTATGGACCACACCCAGGTCTGCGCATGCGCAATAGGCTTGCTTAGAATGGGAAGCTAGGCATTCAAAT